>NC_060139.1:1110769991-1110806233 GCF_021461385.2 Schistocerca piceifrons
TTGCACCTTCCTATTGACGATGAAGCACAGAAATTGCATTCGAATTTAATACAAAAGGCACAATGCTGACTTAAGTACAAGAGGACTGACACTCTCACTTTCTATGATTTGAATCTCTCCTGTGAGTCCAGTTTTCGATTCCGATGCTTCACTTCAGGCTTACTGTATACCTTGCACCTTCTTATTGACGATGAAACACAGAAATTGCATCCGAATTTAATACAAAAGGCTCAATGCCGACTTAAGTAAAAGAGGAGTGCCACTCTCACATTCTATGATTTGAACCTCTCCTGTGAGTCCAGTTTTAGATTCCGATGCTTCACTTCAGTTTGCTGTATACCTTGCACCTTCTTGTTGACGATGAATAACAGCAATTGCATCAGAAATTAATACAAAAGGCACAATGCCGACTTAAGTACAAGAGGACTGACACTCTCACTTTCTACGATTTTAACCTCTCCTGTGAGTCCAGTTTTAGATTCCGATGCTTCACTTCAGGTTTACTGTATCCCTTGGACCATCTTATTGACGATGAAACACAGAAAATGCATCCGAAGTTAATACAAAAGGCACATTACCGACTTAAGTACAAGAGGACTGACACTCTACCTTTCAATGCTTTGAACCTCTCCTGTGAGTCCAGTTTTAGATTCCGATGCTTCACTTCATGTTTACGGTATACCTTGGACCTTCTTATTGACGATGAAACACAGAGTTTGCATCTGAATTTAATACAAAATGTACAATGCCGTCTTAAGTACAACTGGACTAACACTCTCACTTTCTACGATTTGAACCTCTCCTTTGAGTCCATATTCAGATTCCGATGCTTCACTTCAGGATTACTGTATACCTTGCACCTTCCTATTGACGATGAAGCACAGAAATTGCATTCGAATTTAATACAAATGGCACAATGCTGACTTAAGTACAAGAGGACTGACACTCTCACTTTCTATGATTTGAATCTCTCCTGTGAGTCCAGTTTTCGATTCCGATGCTTCACTTCAGGCTTACTGTATACCTTGCACCTTCTTATTGACGATGAAACACAGAAATTGCATCCGAATTTAATACAAAAGGCTCAATGCCGACTTAAGTAAAAGAGGAGTGCCACTCTCACATTCTATGATTTGAACCTCTCCTGTGAGTCCAGTTTTAGATTCCGATGCTTCACTTCAGGTTTGCTGTATACCTTGCACCTTCTTGTTGACGATGAATAACAGAAATTGCATCAGAAATTAATACAAAGGCACAATGCCGACTTAAGTACAAGAGGACTGACACTCTCACTTTCTACGATTTGAATCTCTTCTGTGAGTCCAGTTTTGGATTCCGATGCTTTACTTCAGGTTTACTGTATCCCTTGGACCTTCCTATTGACGATGAAACACAGAAATTGCATCCGAATTTAATACAAAAGGCACAACGCCGACATAAGTGCAAGAGGACTGACACTCTCACTTTCTACGATTTGAACGTCTCCTGTGAGTCCAGTTTTAGATTCCGATGCTTCACTTCAGGTTTACTGTATCCCGTGGCCCTACGTAGTGACAATGAAACACAGAAATTGCATCCGAATTTAATACAAAAGGCACAATGCCGACTTAAGTATACGAGGACATACACTCTCACTCTCTACGATTTTAACCTCTCCTGTGAGCCCAGTTTTAGAGTCCGATGCTTCCTTTCAGGTTTACTGTATACCTTGCACCTTCTTATTGACGATGAAACACAGAAATTACATCCGAATTTAATACAAAAGGCTCAATGCCGACTTAAGTAAAAGAGGAGTGCCACTCTCACATTCTTTGATTTGAACCTCTCCTGTGAGTCCAGTTTTAGATTCCGATGCTTCACTTCAGGGTTTGCTGTATACCTTGCACCTTCTTGTTGACGATGAATAAAAGAAATTGCATCAGAAATTATACAATAGGCACAATGCCGACTTAAGTACAAGAGGACTGACACTCTCACTTTCTACGATTTGAACCTCTTCTGCGAGTCCGGTTTTGGATTCCGATGCTTCACTTCAGGTTTACTGTATCCCTTGGACCTTCTTATTGACGATGAAACACAGAAATTGCATGCGAATTTAATACAAAAGGCACATTACCGACTTAAGTACAAGAGGACTAACACTCATACCTTTCAATGCTTTGAACCTCTCCTGTGAATCCAGTTTTAGATTCCGATGCTTCACTTCATGTTTACGGTATACCTTGGACCTTCTTATTGACGATGAAACACAGAGTTTGCCTCCGAATTTAATACAAAATGCACAATGCCATCTTAAGTACAACTGGACTGACACTCTCACTTTCTACGATTTGAACCTCTCCTTTGAGTCCATATTCAGATTCCGATGCTTCACTTCAGGATTACTGTATACCTTGCACCTTCTTATTGACGATGAAGCACAGAAATTGCATTCGAATTTAGTACAAAAGGCACAATGCCGACTTAAGTACAGGAGGACTGACACTCTCACTTTCTATGATTTGAACCTCTCCTGTGAGTCCAGGTTTAGATTCCGATGCTTCACTTCAGGCTTACTGTATACCTTGCACCATCTAATTGACGATGAAACACAGAAATTGCATCCGAATTTAATACAAATGGCACATCGCCGACTTAAGTACAAGAGGACTGACACTCTACGTTTCTATGCTTTGAACCTCTCCTGTGAGTCCAGTTTTAGATTCCGATGCTTCACTTCATGTTTACTGTATCCATTGGACCTTCTTATTGACGATGAAACACAGAAATTTGCATCCGAATTTAATACAAAATGCACAATGCCGACTTAAGAAAAAGAGGACTGACACTCTCACTTTCTTGATTTGAACCTCTCCTGTGTGTCCAGTTTTAGATTCCGATGCTTCACTTCTGGTTTACTGTATACCTTGCACCCAACTATTGACGATGAATCACAGAAATTGCATCCGAAATTAATACAAAAGGCACAATGCCGACTTAAGTATACGAGGACATACACTCTCACTTTCTACGATTTTAACCTCTCCTGTGAGTCCAGTTTTAGATTCCGATGCTTCACTTCAGGTTTACTATATCCCTTGGACCTTCTTATTGACGATGAAACACAGAAATTGCATCCGAATTTAATACAAAAGGCACAATGCCGACTTAAGTACAAGAGGACTGACACTCCTAACTTTCTATGATATGAACCTCTCCTGCGAGTCCAGTTTTGGATTCCGATGCTTCACTTCAGGTTTACTGTATACCTTGCACCTTCTTATTTACGATGAAACACAGAAATTGCATCCGAATTTAATACAAAAAGGCAAAATGCCGACTTAAGTACAGAGGACTGACACTCTCACTTTCTACGATTTGAACCTCTCCTGCGAGTCCAGTTTTAGATTCCGATGCTTCACTTCAGGTTTACTGTATCCCTAGGGCCTACTTAGTGACGTTGAAACACAGAAATTGCATCTGAATTTAATACAAAAGGCACAATGCCGACTTAAGTATACGAGGACATACACTCTCATTTTCTACGATTTTAACCTCTCCTGTGAGTCCAGTTTTTGAGTCCGATGCTTCCCTTCAGGTTTACTGTATACCTTGCACCTTCTTATTGACGATGAAACACAGAAATTGCATCCGAATTTAATACAAAGGCTCAATGCCGACTTAAGTAAAAGAGGAGTGCCACTCTCACATTCTATGATTTGAACCTCTCCTGTGAGTCCAGTTTTAGATTCCGATGCTTCACTTCAGGTTTGCTGTATACCTTGCACCTTCTTGTTGACGATGAATAACAGAAATTGCATCAGAAATTAATACAATAGGCACAATGCCGACTTAAGTACAAGAGGACTGACACTCGAACTTTCTACGATTTGAACCTCTTCTGTGAGTCCGGTTTTGGATTCCGATGCTTCACTTCAGGTTTACTGTATCCCTTAAACTGTATCCCTTAGACCTTCTTATTGACGATGAAATACAGAAATTGCATCGAATTTAATACAAAATTTACAATGCCGACTTAAGTACAAGAGGACTGACACTCTCACTTTCTACGATTTGAACTTCTCCTGTGAGTCCAGTTTTAGATTCCGATGATTCACTTCAGGTTTACTGTAAACCTTGCACCTTCTTATTGACGATGAAACACAGAAATTGCATCCGAATTTAATACAAAAAGGCACAACGCCGACATAAGTGCAAGAGGACTGACACTCTCACTTTCTACGATTTGAACGTCTCCTGTGAGTCCAGTTATAGATTCCGATGCTTCACTTCAGGTTTACTGTATCCCTTAGACTGTATCCCTTAGACCTTCTTATTGACGATGAAACACAGAAATTGCATCCGAATTTAATACAAAAGGCTCAATGCCGACTTAAGTAAAAGAGGAGTGCCACTCTCACATTCTATGATTTGAACCTCTCCTGTGAGTCCAGTTTTAGATTCCGATGCTTCACTTCAGGTTTGCTGTATCCTTGCACCTTCTTGTTGACGATGAATAACAGAAATTGCATCAGAAATTAATACAAAAGGCACAACGCCGACATAAGTGAAAGAGGACTGACACTCTCACTTTCTATGATTTGAAACTCTCCTGTGAGTCCAGTTTTAGATTCCGATGCTTCACTTCAGGTTTACTGTATACCTTGCACCTTCTAATTGACGATGAAACACAGAAATTGCGTCCGAATTTAATACAAATGGCACAACGCCGACTAAAGTGCAAGAGGACTGACACTCTCACTTTCTACGATTTGAACCTCTCCTGTAAGTCCTGTTATAGTTTCCGATGCTTCACTTCTGGTTTACTGTATACCTTAGACCTTCTTATTGACGATGAAACACAGAAATTCATTGAATTTAATTCAAAAGGCACAATGCCGACTTAAGTACAAGAGGACTCACACTCTCACTTTCTACGATTTGAACCTCTCCTGTGAGTCCAATTTTTGATTCCGATGCTTCACTTCAAGTCATACTGTATACCTTGCACCTTCTACTTGACGATGAAACACAGAAATTGCATCCGAATTTAATACAAATGGCACAACGCCGACTTAAGTACTAGAGGACTGACACTCTCACTTTCTACGATTTTAACCTCTCCTGTGACTCCAGTTTTAGATTCCGATGCTTCACTTCAGGTTTACTGTATACCTTGCACCTTCTTATTTACGATGAAACACAGAAATTGCATCCGAATTTAATAACAAAAGGCAAAATGCCGACTTAAGTACAAGAGGACTGACACTCTCACTTTCTACGATTTGAACCTCTCCTGCGAGTCCAGTTTTAGAATCCGATGCTTCACTTTAGGTTTGCTGAATACCTTGCACCTTCTTGTTGACGATGAATAACAGAAATTGCATCAGAAATTAATACAAAAGGCACAATGCCGACTTAAGTACAAGAGGACTGACACTCTCACTTTCTACGATTTGAACCTCTTCTGTGAGTCCAGTTTTGGATTCCGATGCTTTACTTCAGGTTTACTGTATCCCTTAGACTGTATCCCTTAGACCTTCTTATTGACGATGAAACACAGAAATTGCATCGAATTTAATGCAAAATTTACAATGCCGACTTAAGTACAAGAGGACTGACACTCTCACTTTCTACGATTCGAACCTCTCCTTTGAGTCCAGTTTCAGATTCAGATGCTTCACTTCAGGTTTACTGTATACCTTGCACCTTCTTATTGACGATGAAACACAGAAATTACATCCGAATTTAATAGAAAAGGCACAATGCCGACTTAAGTACAAGAGGACTGACACTCTCACTTTCTATGATTTGAACCTCTCCTGTGAGTCCAGTTTTAGATTCCGATGCTTCACTTCAGGTTTACTGTATCCCTTGGACCTTCCTATTGGCGATGAATCACAGAAATTGCATCCGAAATTAATACAAAATTCACAATGCCGACTTAAGTACAAGAGGACTGACACTCTCACTTTCTACGATTTTAACCTCTCCTGTGAGTCCAGTTTTAGATTCCGATGCTTCACTTCAGGTTTACTGTATCCCTTGGACCTTCTTATTGACGATGAAACACAGAAAATGCATCCGAATTTAATACAAAAGGCTCATTACCGACTTAAGTACAAGAGGACTGACACTCTACCTTTCAATGCTTTGAACCTCTCCTGTGAGTCCAGTTTTAGATTCCGATGCTTCACTTCATGTTTACGGTATACCTTGGACCTTCTTATTGACGATGAAACACAGAGTTTGCATCTGAATTTAATACAAAATGTACAATGCCGTCTTAAGTACAACTGGACTAACACTCTCACTTTCTACGATTTGAACCTCTCCTTTGAGTCCATATTCAGATTCCGATGCTTCACTTCAGGATTACTGTATACCTTGCACCTTCCTATTGACGATGAAGCACAGAAATTGCATTCGAATTTAATACAAAAGGCACAATGCTGACTTAAGTACAAGAGGACTGACACTCTCACTTTCTATGATTTGAATCTCTCCTGTGAGTCCAGTTTTCGATTCCGATGCTTCACTTCAGGCTTACTGTATACCTTGCACCTTCTTATTGACGATGAAACACAGAAATTGCATCCGAATTTAATACAAAAGGCTCAATGCCGACTTAAGTAAAAGAGGAGTGCCACTCTCACATTCTATGATTTGGATCTCTCCTGTGAGTCCAGTTTTAGATTCCGATGCTTCACTTCAGGTTTGCTGTATACCTTGCACCATCTTGTTGACGATGAATAACAGAAATTGCATCAGAAATTAATACAATAGGCACAATGCCGACTTAAGTACAAGAGGACTGACACTCGAACTTTCTACGATTTGAACCTCTTCTGTGAGTCCGGTTTTGGATTCCGATGCTTCACTTCAGGTTTACTGTATCCCTTAGACTGTATCCCTTAGACCTTCTTATTGACGATGAAATACAGAAATTGCATCGAATTTAATACAAAATTTACAATGCCGACTTAAGTACAAGAGGACTGACACTCTCACTTTCTACGATTTGAACTTCTCCTGTGAGTCCAGTTTTAGATTCTGATGATTCACTTCAGGTTTGCTGTATACCTTGCACCTTCTTATTGACGATGAAACACAGAAATTGCATCCGAATTTAATACAAAAGGCACAACGCCGACATAAGTGCAAGAGGACTGAGACTCTCACTTTCTACGATTTGAATGTCGCCTGTGAGTCCAGTTATAGATTCCGATGCTTCACTTCAGGTTTACTGTATCCCTTAGACTGTATCCCTTAGACCTTCTTATTGACGATGAAACACAGAAATTGCATCCGAATTTAATACAAAAGGCTCAATGCCCGACTTAAGTAAAAGAGGAGTGCCACTCTCACATTCTATGATTTGAACCTCTCCTGTGAGTCCAGTTTTAGATTCCGATGCTTCAACTTCAGGTTTGCTGTATACCTTGCACCTTCTTGTTGACGATGAATAACAGAAATTGCATCAGAAATTAATACAAAAGGCACAACGCCGACATAAGTGCAAGAGGACTGACACTCTCACTTTCTATGATTTGAACCTCTCCTGTGAGTCCAGTTTTAGATTCCGATGCTTCACTTCAGGTTTACTGTATACCTTGCACCTTCTAATTGACGATGAAACACAGAAATTGCGTCCGAATTTAATACAAATGGCACAACGCCGACTAAAGTGCAAGAGGACTGACACTTTCACTTTCTACGATTTGAACCTCTCCTGTAAGTCCTATTATAGTTTCCGATGCTTCACTTCAGGTTTACTGTATACCTTAGAACTTCTTATTGACGATGAAATACAGAAATTTCATTGAATTTAATTCAAAAGGCACAATGCCGACTTAAGTACAAGAGGACTCACACTCTCACTTTCTACGATTTGAATGTCGCCTGTGAGTCCAGTTATAGATTCCGATGCTTCACTTCAGGTTTACTGTATCCCTTAGACTGTATCCCTTAGACCTTCTTATTGACGATGAAACACAGAAATTGCATCGAATTTAATGCAAAATTTACAATGCCGACTTAAGTACAAGAGGACTGAAACTCTCACTTTCTACGATTCGAACCTCTCCTTTGAGTCCAGTTTCAGATTCAGATGCTTCACTTCAGGTTTACTGTATACCTTGCACCTTCTTATTGACGATGAAACACAGAAATTACATCCGAATTTAATACAAAAGGCAAAATGCCGACTTAAGTACAAGAGGACTGACACTCTCACTTTCTATGATTTGGACCTCTCCTGTGAGTCCAGTTTTAGATTCCGATGCTTCACTTCAGGTTTACCGTATCCTTGACCTTCTTATTGGCGATGAATCACAGAAATTGCATCCGAAATTAATACAAAATTCACAATGCCGACATAAGTACAAGAGGACTGACACTCTCACTTTCTACGATTTTAACCTCTCCTGTGAGTCCAGTTTTAGATTCCGATACTTCACTTCAGGTTTACTGTATCCCTTGGACCTTCTTATTGACGATGAAACACAGAAATTGCATCCGAAGTTAATACAAAAGGCACATTACCGACTTAAGTACAGGAGGACTGACACTCTACCTTTCAATGCTTTGAACCTCTCCTGTGAGTCCAGTTTTAGATTCCGATGCTTCACTTCATGTTTTACGGTATACCTTGGACCTTCTTATTGACGATGAAACACAGAGTTTGCATCTGAATTTAATACAAAATGTACAATGCCGTCTTAAGTACAACTGGACTGACACTCTCACTTTCTACGATTTGAACCTCTCCTTTGAGTCCATATTCAGATTCCGATGCTTCACTTCAGGATTACTGTATACCTTGCACCTTCCTATTGACGATGAAGCACAGAAATTGCATTCGAATTTAATACAAAAGGCACAATGCCGACTTAAGTACAAGAGGACTGACACTCTCACTTTCTATGATTTGAATCTCTCTTGTGAGTCCAGTTTTCGATTCCGATGCTTCACTTCAGGCTTACTGTATACCTTGCACCTTCTAATTGGCGATTAAACACAGAATTGCATCCGAATTTAATACAAATGGCGCAACGCCGACTTAAGTACAAGAGGACTGACACTCTACGTTTCTATGCTTTGAACCTCTCCTGTGAGTCAGTTTTAGATTCCGATGCTTCACTTCATGTTTACTGTATCCCTTCGACCTTCTTATTGACGATGAAACACAGAAATTGCATCCGAATTTAATACAAAAGGCACAATGCCAGACTTAAGTAAAAGAGGACTGACACTCTCACTTTCTTTGATTTGAACCTCTCCTGTGAGTCCAGTTTTAGATTCCGATGCTTCACTCATGGTTTGCTGTATACCTTGCACCCAACTGTTGACGATGAATCACAGAAATTGCATCCGAAATTAATACAAAAGGCACAATGCCGACTTAAGTAACAAATGGACTGACACGCTCACTTTCTTCGATTTTCACCTCTCCTGTGAGTCCAGTTTTAGATTCCGATGCTTCACTTCAGGTTTACTTTATCCTTGGACCTTCTTATTGACGATGAAACACAGAAATTGCATCCGAATTTAATACAAAAGGCACAATGCCGACTTAAGTACAAGAGGACTGACACTCTCACTTCCTACGATTTGAACCTCTCCTGTGAGTCCAGTTTTAAATTCCGATGCTTCACTTCAGGTTTACTGTATCCCTAGGACCTACTTAGTGACGATGAAACACAGAAATTGCATCTGAATTTAATACAAAAGTCACAATGCCGACTTAAGTATACGAGGACATACACTCTCACTTTCGACGATTTTAACCTCTCCTGTGAGTCCAGTTTTTGAGTCCGATGCTTCACTTCAGGTTTACAGTATACCTTGCACCTTCTTATTGACGATGAAACACAGAAATTGCATCCGAATTTAATACAAAATTCTCAATGCCGACTTAAGAAAAAGAGTACTGCCACTCTCACTTTCTATGGTTTGACCCTCTCCTGTTAGTCCAGTTTTAGAATCAGATGCTTCACTTCATGTTTGCTCTATACCTTGCACCTTCTTGTTGACGATGTATAACAGAAATTGCATCAGAAATTAATACAAAAGGCACAATGCCGACTTAAGTACAAGAGACTGACACTCTCACTTTCTACGATTTGAATCCCTTCTGTGAGTCCAGTTTTGGATTCCGATGCTTTACTTCAGGTTTGCAGTATCCCTTGGACCTTCCTATTGACGATGAAACACAGAAATTGCATCCGAATTTAATACAAAAGGCACAACGCCGACTTAAGTGCAAGAGGACTGACACTCTCACTTTCTACGATTTGAACATCTCCTGTGAGTCCAGTTATAGATTCCGATGCTTCACTTCAGGTTTACTGTATCCCTTAGATTGTATCCCTTAGACCTTCTTATTGACGATGAAACACAGAAATTGCATCGAATAACACAAAATTTACAATTCCGACTTAAGTACAAGAGTCTGACAATCTCACTTTCTACGATTTGAACCTCTCCTGAGAGTCCAGTTTTAGATTCCGATGCTTCACTTCAGGTTTACTGTATCCCTTGAACCTTCATATTGACGATGAAACACAGAAATAACATCCGAATTTAATACCAAAGGCAAAATGCCGACTTAAGTACAAGAGGACCGACACTGTCACTTTCTACGATTTGAACGTCTCCTGTGAGTCCAGTTTTAGATTCCGATGCTTCACTTCAGGTTTACTGTATCCCGTGGACCTACGTAGTGACAATGAAACACAGAAATTGCATCCGAATTTAATACAAAAGGCACAATGCCGACTTAAGTATACGAGGACATACACTCTCACTCTCTACGATTTTAACCTCTCCTGTGAGTCCAGTTTTAGAGTCCGATGCTTCCTTTCAGGTTTACTGTATACCTTGCACCTTCTTATTGACGATGAAACACAGAAATTGCATCCGAATTTAATACAAAAGGCTCAATGCCGACTTAAGTAAAAGAGGAGTGCCACTCTCACATTCTATGATTTGAACCTCTCCTGTGAGTCCAGTTTTAGATTCCGATGCTTCACTTCACTTTTGCTGTATACCTTGCACCTTCTTGTTGACGATGAATAACAGAAATTGCATCAGAAATTAATACAATAGGCACAATGCCGACTTAAGTACAAGAGGACTGACACTCTCACTTTCTACGATTTGAACCTCTTCTGTGAGTCCGGTTTTGGATTCCGATGCTTCACTTCAGGTTTACTGTATCCCTTGGACCTTCTTATTGACGATGAAACACAGAAATTGGCATCCGAATTTAATACAAAAGGCAACATTACCGACTTAAGTACAAGAGGACTGACACTCTACCTTTCAATGCTTTGAACCTCTCCTGTGAATCCAGTTTTAGATTCCGATGCTTCACTTCATGTTTACGGTATACCTTGGACCTTCTTATTGACGATGAAACACAGAGTTTGCATCCGAATTTAATACAAAATGCACAATGCCATCTTAAGTACAACTGGACTGACACTCTCACTTTCTACGATTTGAACCTCTCCTTTGAGTCCATATTCAGATTCCGATGCTTCACTTCAGGATTACTGTATACCTTGCACCTTGTTATTGACGATGAAGCACAGAAATTGCATTCGAATTTAATACAAAAGGCACAATGCCGACTTAAGTACAAGAGGACTGACACTCTCACTTTCTATGATTTGAACCTCTCCTGTGAGTCCAGTTTTAGATTCCGATGCTTCACTTCAGGCTTACAGTATACCTTGCACCTTCTACTTGACGATGAAACACAGAAATTCCATCCGAAATTAATACAAAAGGCACAATGCCGACTTAAGTATACGAGGACTTACACTCTCACTTTCTACGATTTTAACCTCTCCTGTGAGTCCAGTTTAGATTCCGATGCTTCACTTCAGGTTTACTATATCCCTTGGACCTTCTTATTGACGATGAAACACAGAAATTGCATCCGAATTTAATACAAAAGTCTCAATGCCGACTTAAGTACAAGAGGACTGACACTCTCACTTTCTACGATTTGAACCGCTTCTGTGAGTCCAGTTTTGGATTCCGATGCTTTACTTCAGGTTTACTGTATCCCTTAGACTGTATCCCTTAGACCTTCTTATTGACGATTGAAACACAGAAATTGCATCGAATTTAATACAAAATTTACAATGCCGACTTAAGTACAAGAGGACTGACACTCTCACTTTCTACGATTTGAACTTCTCCTAGTGAGTCCAGTTTTAGAATCCGATGCTTCACTTCAGGTTTGCTGTTTAGTTTGCACCTTCCTGTTGACGATGAATAACAGAAATTGCATCAGAAATTAATACAAAGCACAAAGCCGACTTAAGTACAAGAGGACTGACACTCTCACTTTCTACGATTTGAACCGCTTCTGTGAGTCCAGATTTGGATTCCGATGCTTTACTTCAGGTTTTACTGTATCTCTTAGACTGTATCCCTTAGACCTTCTTATTGACGATGAAATACAGAAATTGCATTGAATTTAATACAAAATTTACAATGCCACTTAAGTACAAGAGGACTGACACTCTCACTTTCTACGATTTGAACTTCTCCTGGTGAGTCCAGTTTTAGATTCCGATGATTCACTTCAGTTTACTGTATACCTTGCACCTCTTATTGACGATGAAACACAGAAATTACATCCGAATTTAATACAAAAGGCAGAATGCCGACTTAAGTACAAGAAGACTGACACTCTCACTTTCTATGATTTGAACTCTCCTGTGAGTCCAGTTTTAGATTCCGATGCTTCACTTCTGGTTTACTGTATACCTTGCACCTTCTAATTGACGATGAAACACAGAAATTGCATCCGAATTTAATACAAATGGCACAACGCCGACTTAAGTACAAGAGGACTGACACTCTACGTTTCTATGCTTTGAACCTCTCCTGTGAGTCCAGTTTTAGATTCCGATGCTTCACTTCATGTTTACTGTATCCATTGGACCTTCTTATTGACGATGAAACACAGAAATTGCATCCGAATTTAATACAAAAGGCACAATGCCGACTTAAGTAAAAGAGGACTGACACTCTCACTTTCTTTGATTTGAACCTCTCCTGTGAGTCCAGTTTTAGATTCCGATGCTTCACTTCTGGTTCACTGTATACCTTGCACCCAACTATTGACGATGAATCACAGAAATTGCATCCGAAATTAATACAAAAGGCCCAATGCCAACTTAAGTATACGAGGACATACACTCTCACTTTCTACGATTTTAACCTCTCCTGTGAGTCCAGTTTTAGATTCCGATGCTTCACTTCAGGTTTACTATATCCCTTGGACCTTCTTATTGACGATGAAACACAGAAATTGCATCCGAATTTAATTCAAAAGGCACAATGCCGACTTAAGTACAAGAGGACTGACACTCGAACTTTCTATGATATTAACCTCTCCTGCGAGTCCAGTTTTAGATTCCGATGCTTCACTTCTGGTTTACTGTATACCTTCCACCCAACTATTGACGATGAATCACAGAAATTGCATCCGAAATTAATACAAGAGGCACAATGCCGACTTAAGTACAAGTGGACTGGCACTCTCAGTTTCTAGGAATTTAACCTCTCCTGTGAGTCCAGTTTTAGATTCCGATGCTTCACTTCAGGTTTACTGTATCCCTAGGACCTACTTAGTGACGATGAAACACAGAAATTGCATCTGAATTTAATACAAAAGGCACAATGCCGACTTAAGTATATGAGGACATACACTCTCACTTTCTACGATTTTAACCTCTCCTGTGAGTCCAGTTTTAGATTCCGATGCTTCACTTCAGGTTTACTATATCCCTTGGACCTTCTTATTTACGATGAAACACAGAAATTGCATCCGAATTTAATACAAAATGCACAATGCCGACTTAAGTACAAGAGGACTGACCTTTTAACTTTCTATGATTTGAACCTCTCCTGCGAGTCCAGTTTTAGATTCCGATGCTTCACTTCAGGTTTACTGTGTACCTTGCACCTTCTTATTTACGATGAAACACAGAAATTGCATCCGAATTTAATACAAAAGGCAAAATGCCGACTTAAGTACAAGAGGACTGAAACTCTTACTTTCTACGATTTGAACCTCTTCTGTGAGTCCAGTTTTCGATTCCGATGCTTTACTTCAGGTTTACTGTATCCCTTGGACCTTCCTATTGACGATGAAACACAGAAATTGCATCCGAATTTAATACAAAAGGCACAACGCCGACTTAAGTGCAAGAGGACTGACACTCTCACTTTCTACGATTTGAACGTCTAATGTGAGTCCAGTTATAGATTCCGATGCTTCACTTCAGGTTTACTGTATGCCTTAGACTGTATCCCTTAGACCTTCTTATTGTCGATGAAACACAGAAATTGCATCGAATTTAATAAAAAATTTACAATGCCGACTTAAGTACAAGAGGACTGACACTCTCACTTTCTACGATTTGAACCTCTCCTGTGAGTCCAGTTTTAGATTCCGATGCTTCACTTCAGGTTTACTGTATCCCTTGAACCTTCTTATTGACGATGAAACACAGAAATTACATCCGAATTTAATACAAAAGGCACAATGCCGACTTAAGTACAAGAGGACTGACACACTAACTTTCTATGATTTGAACCTCTCCTGCGAGTAAAGTTTTAGATTCCGATGCCTCACTTCAGGTTTACTGTGTACCTTGCACCTTCTTATTGGCGATGAAACACAAAAATTGCATCCGAATTTAATACAAAAGGCAGAATGCCGCCTTAGGTACAAGAGGATGGACACTGTCACTTTCTACGATTTGAACGTCTCCTGTGAGTCCAGTTTTAGATTCCGATGCTTCACTTCAGATTTACTGTATCCCTTGGACCTACGTAGTGACGATGAAACACAGAAATTGCATCCGAAATTAATACAAAAGGCTCAATGCCGACTTAAGTAAAAGAGGAGTGCAACTCTCACATTCTATGATTTGAACCTCTCCTGTGAGTCCAGTTTTAGATTCCGATGCTTCATTTCAGGTTTGCTGTATACCTTGCACCTTCTTGTTGACGATGAATAACAGAAATCGCATCAGAAATTAATACAAAAGGCCCAATGCCGACTTAAGTACAAGAGGACTGACACTCTCACTTTCTACGATTTGAACCTCTTCTGTGAGTCCGGTTTTGGATTCCGATGCTTCACTTCAGGTTTACTGTATCCCTTGGACCTTCTTATTGACGATGAAACACAGAAATTGCATCCGAATTTAATACAAAAGGCACATTGCCGACTTAAGTACAAGAGGACTGACACTCTAACTTTCTATGTTTTGAACCTCTCCTGTGTGTCCAGTTTTAGATTCCGATGCTTTACTTCATGTTTTCTGTATACCTTTGACCTTCTTATTGACGATGAAACACAGAGTTTGCATCCGAATTTAATAAAAAAATCACAATGCCGACTTAAGTACAAGAGGACTGACACTCTCACTTTCTACGATTCGAACCTCTCCTTTGAGTCCAGTTTCAGATTCCGATGCTTCACTTCAGGTTTACTGTATACCTTGCACCCTCTTATTGACGATGAAACACAGAAATTACATCCGAATTTAATACAAAAGGCACAATGCCGACTTAAGTACAAGAGGACTGACACTCTCACTTTCTATGATTTGAACCTCTCCTGTGAGTCCAGTTTTAGATTCCGATGCTTCACTTCAGGTTTACTGTATACCTTGCACCTTCTAATTGACGATGAAACACAGAAATTGCGTCGAATTTAATACTAATGGCACAACGCCGACTAAAGTGCAAGAGGACTGACACTCTCACTTTCTACGATTTGAACCTCTCCTGTAAGTCCAGTTATAGATTCCGATGCTTCATTTCAGGTTTACTGTATACCTTAGACCTTCTTATTGACGATGAAACACAGAAATTTCATCGAATTTAATTCAAAAGGCACAATGCCGACTTAAGTACAAGAGGACTGACACTCTCACTTTCTATGATTTGAACTTCTCCTGCGAGTCCAGTTTTAGATTCCGATGCTTCACTTCAGGTTTACTGTATACCTTGCACCTTCTTATTGACGATGAAACACAGAAATTGCATCCGAATTTAATACAAAAGACAAGATGCCGACTTAAGTCCAAGAGGACTGACACTCTCTCTTTCTCCGATTTGAACCTCTCCTGTGAGTCCAGTTTTAGATTCCGATGCTTCACTTCAGGTTTACTGTATCCCTTGGACCTACTTAGTGACAATGAAACACAGAAATTGCACCCGAATTTAATACAAAAGGCACAATGCCGACTTAAGTAAAAGCGGACTGCCACTCTCACTTTCTAAGATTTGAACCCTTCCTGTGAGTCCAGTTTTAGATTCCGATGCTTCACTTCAGGTTTGCTGTATACCTTGCACCTTCTTGTTGACGATGAATAACAGAAATTGCATCAGAAATTAATACAAAAGGCACAATGCCGACTTAAGTACATGAGGACTCACCCTCTCACTTTCTACGATTTGACCTCTTCTGTGAGTCCAGTTTTGGATTCCGATGTTTCACTTCAGGTTTACTGTATCCCTTGGACCTTCTTATTGACGATGAAACACAGAAGTTGCTTCCGAATTTAAAACAAAAGGCACATTGCCGACTTAAGTACAAGAGGACTGACACTCTAACTTTCTATGATTTGAACCTCTCCTGCGAGTCCAGTTTTAGATTCCGATGCTACACTTCAGGTTTACTGTATCCCTTGGACCTTCTTAGTGACGATGAAACACAGAAATTGCATCCGAATTTAATACAAAGGGCACAATGCCGACTTAAGTACAAGAGGACTAACACTCTCACTTTCTACGATTTGAACCTCTCCTGTGAGTCCAGTTTTAGATTCCGATGCTTCTCTTCAGGTTTACTGTATCTCTTGGACCTTCTCATTGTCGATGAAACACAAAAATTGCATCGGTATTAAATTTAACATGCACAATGAAGACTTAAGTAAAAGAGGACTGACATTCTCACTTTCTATGATTTGAACCTCTCCCGTGAGTCCAGTTTTAGATTCCGATGCTTCACTTCAGGTTTGCTGTATACCTTGGACCTTCTTGTTGACGTTGAATAACAGAAATTGCATCAGAAATTAATACAAAGGGCACAATGCCGACTTAAGTACAAGAGGACTGACACTCGCACTTTCTACGATTTGAACCTCTTGTGTGAGTCCAGTTTTGGATTCCGATGCTTCGCTTCAGGTTTACTGTATCCCTTAGACTGGATCCCATAGACCTTCTTATTGACGATGAAACACAGAAATTGCATCGAATTTAATACAAAATTTACAATGCAGACTTAAGTACAAGAGGACTGACACTCTCACTTTCTACGATTTGAACCTCTCCTGTGAGTCCAGTTTTAGATTCCGATGCTTCACTTCAGGTTTACTGTATCCCTTGAACTTTCTTATTGACGATGAAACACAGAAATTACATCCGAATTTAATACAAAAGCACAATGCCGACTTAAGTACAAGAGGACTGACACTCTAACTTTCTATTATTTTTAACCTCTCCTGCGAGTCCAGTTTTAGATTCCGATGCCTCACTTCAGGTTTACTGTGTACCTTGCACCTCCTTATTGGCGATGAAACACAAAAATTGCATCCGAATTTAATACAAAAGGCAAAATGCCGACTTAAGTACAAGAGGACTGACACTGTCACTTTCTACGATTTGAACCTCTCCTGTGAGTCCAGTTTTAGATTCCGATGCTTCACTTCAGGTTTACTGTATCCCTTGGATCTACGTAGTGACGATGAAACACAGAAATTGCATTCGATATTATTACAAAAGGCACAATGCCGACTTAAGTATACGAGGACATACACTCTCACTTTCTACGGTTTTAACCTCTCCTGTGAGTGCAGTTTTAGAGTTCGATGCTTCCCTTCAGGTTTACTGTATACCTTGCACCTTCTTATTGTCGATGAAACACATAAATTACATCCGAATTTAATACAAAGGCACAATGCCGACTTATGTACAAGAGGACTGACACACTCACTTTCTATGATTTGAACTTCTCCTGCGAGTACAGTTTTAGATTCCGATGCTTCACTTCAGGTTTACTGTATACCTTGCACCTTCTTATTGACGATGAAACACAGAAATTACATCCGAATTTAATTCAAAATTCTCAATGCCGACTTAAGTAAAAGAGGACTGTCACTCTCACTTTCTATGATTTGAACCTATCCTGTGAGTCCAGTTTTAGATTCCGATGCTTCACTTCAGGTTTGCTGTATACCTTGCACCTTCTAGTTGACGATGAATAACAGAAATAGCATCAGAAATTAATACAAAAGGCACAATGCCGACTTAAGTACAAGAGGTCTGACACTCTCACTATCTATGATTTGAAGTTCTCCTGCGAGTCCAGTATTAGATTCCGATGCTTCACTTCAGGTTTACTGTATACCTTGCACCTTCTTATTGACGATGAAACACAGAAATTGCATCCGAATTTAATACAAAAGACAAAATGCCGACTTAAGTACAAGAGGACTGACACTCTCACTTTCTACGATTTAAACCTCTCCTGTGAGTCCAGTTTTAGATTCCGATGCTTCACTTCAGGTTTACTGTATCCCTTGGACCTACTTAGTGACAATGAAACACAGAAATTGCACCCAAATTTAATACAAAAGGCACAATGCCGACTTAAGTAAAAGAGGAGTGCCACTCTCACTTTCTATGATTTGAACCCTTCCTGTGAGTCCAGTTTTAGATTCCGAAGCTTCACTTCAGGTTTGCTGTATACCTTGCACCTTCTTGTTGACGATGAATAACAGAAATTGCATCAGAAATTAATACAAAAGGCACAATGCCGACTTAAGTAGATGAGGACTGACCCTCACAATTTCTACGATTTGAACCGCTTCTGTGAGTCCAGTTTTGTATTCCGATGTTTCACTTCAGGTTTACTGTCTCCCTTGGACCTTCTTATTGACGACGAAACACAGAAATTGCATCCGATTTTAATACATAAGAC
This sequence comes from Schistocerca piceifrons, assembly GCF_021461385.2. Taxonomy (NCBI): domain Eukaryota; kingdom Metazoa; phylum Arthropoda; class Insecta; order Orthoptera; family Acrididae; genus Schistocerca; species Schistocerca piceifrons. The sequence goes on from NC_060139.1 coordinate 1,110,788,995, forward strand.
AAAATACCGACTTCAGTACAAGAGGACTGACACTCTCATTTTCTACATTTTGAACCTCTCCTTTGAGTCCAGTTTCAGATTCCGATGCTTCACTTGAGGTTTACCGTATACCTTGCACCTTCTTATTGACGATGAAACACAGAAATTGCTTCCGAATTTAAAACAAAAGGCACATTGCCGACTTAAGTACAAGAGGACTGACACTCTACTTTTCTATGCTTTGAACCTCTCCTGTGAGTCCAGTTTTAGATTCCGATGCTTCACTTCATGTTTACTGTATACCTTGGACCTTCTTATTGACGATGAAACACAGAGTTTGCATCCGAATTTAATACAAAATTCACAATGCTGACTTAAGTACAAGGGGATTGACACTCTCACTTTCTACGATTTGAACCTCTCCTTTGAGTCCAGTTTCAGATTCCGATGCTTCACTTCAGGTTTACTGTATACCTTGCACCTTCTTATTGACGATGAAGCACAGAAATTGCATTCGAATTTAATACAAAAGGCACAATGCCAACTTAAGTACAGAAGGACTGACACTTTCAATTTCTATGATTTGAACCTCCCCTGTGAGTCCAGTTATAGATTCCGATGCTTCACTTCAGGTTTACTGTATACCTTGCACCTTCTAATCGACGATGAAACACAGAAATTGCATCGAATTTAATACAAAAGGCACAATGCCGACTTAAGTACAAGAGGACTGACACTCTAACTTTCTATGATTTGAACCTTTCCTGCGAGTCCAGTTTTAGACTCCGATGCTACACTTCAGGTTTACTGTATCTCTTGGACCTTCGTATTGTCGATGAAACACAAAAATTGCATCGGTATTAAATTTAACATGCACAATGAAGACTTAAGTAAAAGAGGACTGACACTCTCACTTTCTATGATTTGAACCTCTCCCGTGAGTCCAGTTTTAGATTCCGATGCTTCACTTCAGGTTTGCTGTATACCTTGGACCTTCTTGTTGACGTTGAATAACAGAAATTGCATCAGAAATTAATACAAAAGGCACAATGCCGACTTAAGTACAAGAGGACTGACACTCGCACTTTCTACGATTTGAACCTCTTCTGTGAGTCCAGTTTTGGATTCCGATGCTTCGCTTCAGGTTTACTGTATCCCTTAGACTGGATCCCATAGACCTTCTTATTGACGATGAAACACAGAAATTGCATCGAATTTAATACAAAATTTACAATGCCGACTTAAATACAAGAGGACTGACACTCTCACTTTCTACGATTTGAACCTCTCCTGTGAGTCCAGTTTTAGATTCCGATGCTTCACTTCAGGTTTACTGTATCCCTTGAACCTTCTTATTGACGATGAAACACAGAAATTACATCCGAATTTAATACAAAAGGCACAATGCCGACTTAAGTACAAGAGGACTGACACTCTAACTTTCTATTATTTATAACCTCTCCTGCGAGTCCAGTTTTAGATTCCGATGCCTCATTTCAGGTTTACTGTGTATCTTGCACCTCCTTATTGGCGATGAAACACAAAAATTGCTTCCGAATTTAATACAAAAGGCAAAATGCCGACTTAAGTACAAGAGGACTGACACTGTCACTTTCTACGATTTGAACCTCTCCTGTGAGTCCAGTTTTAGATTCCGATGCTTCACTTCAGGTTTACTGTATCCCTTGGACCTACGTAGTGACGAAGAAACACAGAAATTGCGTCCGATTTTATTACAAAAGGCACAATGCCGACTTAAGTATACGAGGACATACACTCTCACTTTCTACGGTTTTAACCTCTCCTGTGAGTCCAGTTTTAGAGTTCGATGCTTCCCTTCAGGTTTACTGTATACCTTGCACCTTCTTATTGACGATGAAACACAGAAATTACATCCGAATTTAATACAAAGGCACAATGCCGACTTAAGTACAAGAGGACTGACACACTCACTTTCTATGATTTGAACTTCTCCTGCGAGTCCAGTTTTAGATTCCGATGCTTCACTTCAGGTTTACTGTATACCTTGCACCTTCTAATTGACGATGAAACACAGAAATTGTGTCCGAATTTAATACAAATGGCACAACGCCGACTAAAGTGCAGGAGGACTGACACTCTCACTTTCTACGATTTGAAACTCTCCTATAAGTCCAGTTATAGATTCCGATGCTTCACTTCTGGTTTACTGTGACCCTTTGACCTTCTTATTGACGATGAAACACAGAAATTGCATCCGAATTTAATACAAAAGGCACAATGCCGACTTAAGTACAAGAGGACTGACACTCTCACTTTCTATGATTTGAACTTCTCCTGCGAGTCCAGTTTTAGATTCCGATGCTTCACTTCAGGTTTACTGTATACCTTGCACCTTCTTATTGACGATGAAACACAGAAATTGCATCCGAATTTAATTCAAAATTCTCAACGCCGACTTAAGTAAAAGAGGACTGTCACTCTCACTTTCTATGATTTGAACCTATCCTGTGAGTCCAGTTTTAGATTCCGATGCTTCACTTCAGGTTTGCTGTATACCTTGCACCTTCTAGTTGACGATGAATAACAGAAATAGCATCAGAAATTAATACAAAAGGCACAATGCCGACTTAAGTACAAGAGGACTGACACTCTCACTTTCTATGATTTGAAGTTCTCCTGCGAGTCCAGTATTAGATTCCGATGCTTCACTTCAGGTTTACTGTATACCTTGCACCTTCTTATTGACGATGAAACACAGAAATTGCATCCGAATTTAATACAAAAGACAAAATGCCGACTTAAGTACAAGAGGACTGACACTCTCACTTTCTACGATTTGAACCTCTCCTGTGAGTCCAGTTTTAGATTCCGATGCTTCACTTCAGGTTTACTGTATCACTTGGACCTACTTAGTGACAATGAAACACAGAAATTGCACCCAAATTTAATACAAAAGGCACAATGCCGACTTAAGTAAAAGAGGAGTGCCACTCTCACTTTCTATGATTTGAACCCTTCCTGTGAGTCCAGTTTTAGATTCCGAAGCTTCACTTCAGGTTTGCTGTATACCTTGCACCTTCTTGTTGACGATGAATAACAGAAATTGCATCAGAAATTAATACAAAAGGCACAATGCCGACTTAAGTAGATGAGGACTGACCCTCACAATTTCAACGATTTGAACCTCTTCTGTGAGTCCAGTTTTGTATTCCGATGTTTCACTTCAGGTTTACTGTTTCCCTTGGACCTTCTTATTGACGACGAAACACAGAAATTGCATCCGAATTTAATACAAAAGACAAAATGCCGACTTAAGTACAAGAGGACTGACACTCTCACTTTCTACAATTTGAACCTCTCCTTTGAGTCCAGTTTCAGATTCCGATGCTTCACTTGAGGTTTACTGTATACCTTGCACCTTCTTATTGACGATGAAACACAGAAATTGCATTCGAATTTAATACAAAAGGCACAATGCCGACTTAAGTACAAGAGGACCTACACTCTCAAATTTCTGTGATTTGAACCTCCCCTGTGAGTCCAGTTATAGATTCCGATGCTTCACTTCAGGTTTACTGTATACCTTGCACCTTCTAATTGACGATGAAACACAGAAATTGCATCGAATTTAATTCAAAAGGCACAATGCCGACTTAAGTACAAGGGGACTGACACTCTCACTTTCTACGATTTGAACCTCTCCCGTGAGTCCAGTTTTAGATTCCGATGCTTCACTTCAGGTTTACTGTATCCCTTGCACCTTCTTATTGACGATGAAACACAGAAATTACATCCGAATTTAATACAAAGGCACAATGCCGACTTAAGTACAAGAGGACTGACACACTCACTTTCTATGATTTGAACTTCTCCTGCGAGTCCAGTTTTAGATTCCGATGCTTCACTTCAGGTTTACTGTATACCTTGCACCTTCTAATTGACGATGAAACACAGAAATTGCGTCCGAATTTAATACAAATGGCACAACGCCGACTAAAGTGCAGGAGGACTGACACTCTCACTTTCTACGATTTGAACCTCTCCTATAAGTCCAGTTATAGATTCCGATGCTTCACTTCTGGTTTACTGTGACACTTTGACCTTCTTATTGACGATGAAACACAGAAATTGCATCCGAATTTAATACAGAAGGCACAATGCCGACTTAAGTATACGAGGACAGACACTCTCACTTTCTACGATTTTAACCTCTCCTGTGAGTCCAGTTTTAGAGTCCGATGCTTCACTTCAGGTTTACTGTATACCTTGCACCTTCTTATTGACGATGAAACACAGAAATTGCATCCGAATTTAATTCAAAATTCTCAATGCCGACTTAAGTAAAAGAGGACTGTCACTCTCACTTTCTATGATTTGAACCTATCCTGTGAGTCCAGTTTTAGATTCCGATGCTTCACTTCAGGTTTGCTGTATACCTTGCACCTTCTAGTTGACGATGAATAACAGAAATAGCATCAGAAATTAATACAAAAGGCACAATGCCGGCTTAAGTACAAGAGGACAGACACTCTCACTTTCTATGATTTGAACTTCTCCTGCGAGTCCAGTATTAGATTCCGATGCTTCACTTCAGGTTTACTGTATACCTTGCACCTTCTTATTGACGATGAAACACAGAAATTGCATCCGAATTTAATACAAAAGACAAAATGCCGACTTACGTACAAGAGGACTGACACTCTCACTTTCTACGATTTCAACCTCTCCTGTGAGTCCAGTTTTAGATTCCGATGCTTCACTTCAGGTTTACTGTATCCCTTGGACCTTCTTGTTGACGATGAATATCAGAAATTGCATCAGAAATTAATACAAAAGGCACAATGCCGACTTAAGTAGATGAGGACTGACCCTCTCACTTTCTACGATTTGAACCTCTTCTGTGAGTCCAGTTTTGTATTCCGATGTTTCACTTCAGGTTTACTGTATCCCTTGGACCTTCTTATTGACGATGAAACACAGAAATTGCATCCGAATTTAATACAAAAGACAAAATGCCGACTTAAGTATAAGAGGACTGACACTCTTACTTTCTACGATTTGAACCTCTCCTTTGAGTCCAGTTTCAGATTCCGATTCTTCACTTCAGGTTTACTGTATACCTTGGACCTTCTTATTGACGATGAAACACAGAAATTGCATTCGAATTTAATACAAAAGGCACAATCCCGACTTCAGTACAAGAGGACCTACACTCTCAATTTCTATGATTTGAACCTCCCCTGTGAGTCCAGTTATAGATTCCGATGCTTCACTTCAGGTTTACTGTATACCTTGCACCTTCTAATTGACGACGAAACACAGAAATTGCATCGAATTTAATACAAAAGGCACAATGCCGACTTAAGTACAAGAGGACTGACACTCTCACTTTCTACGATTTGAACCTCTCCCGTGAGTCCAGTTTTAGATTCCGATGCTTCACTTCAGGTTTACTGTATCCCGTGGACCTTCTTATTGACGATGAAACACAGAAATTGCACCCGAATTTAATACAAAAGGCACAATGCCGACTTAAGTAAAAGAGGAGTGCCACTCTCACTTTATATGATTTGAACCCTTCCTGTGAGTCCAGTTTTAGATTCCGAAGCTTCACTTCAGGTTTGCTGTATAACTTGCACCTTCTTGTTGACGATGAATAACAGAAATTGCATCAGAAATTAATACAAAAGACACAATGCCGACTTAAGTAAGTGAGGACTGACCCTCACAATTTCTACGATTTGAACCTCTTCTGTGAGTCCAGTTTTGTATTCCGATGTTTCACTTCAGGTTTACTGTTTCCCTTGGACCTTCTTATTGACGACGAAACACAGAAATTGCATCCGAATTTAATACAAAAGACAAAATGATGACTTAAGTACAAGAGGACTGACACTCTCAATTTCTACAATTTGAACCTTTCCTTTGAGTCCAGTTTCAGATTCCGATGCTTCACTTGAGGTTTACTGTATACCTTGCACCTTCTTATTGACGATGAAACACAGAAATTGCATTCGAATTTAATACAAAAGGCACAATGCCGACTTAAGTACAAGAGGACCTACACTCTCAAATTTCTATGATTTGAACCTCCCCTGTGAGTCCAGTTATAGATTCCGATGCTTCACTTCAGGTTTCCTGTATACCTTGCACCTTCTAATTGACGATGAAACACAGAAATTGCATCAAATTTAATTCAAAAGGCACAATGCCGACTTAAGTACAAGGCGACTGACACTCTCACTTTCTACGATTTCAACCTCTCCCGTGAGTCCAGTTTTAGATTCCGATGCTTCACTTCAGGTTTACTGTATCCCTTGGAACTTCTTATTGACGATGAAACACAGAAGTTACATCCGAATTTAATACAAAAGGCACAATGCCGACTTAAGTACAAGAGGACTGACACTCTAACTTTCTATGATTTGAACCTCTCCTGCGAGTCCAGTTTTAGATTCTGATGCCTCACATCAGGTTTACTGTGTACCTTGCACCTTCCTATTGCCGATGAAACACAAAAATTGCATCCGGATTTAATACAAAAGGCAAAATGCCGACTTAAGGACAAGAGGACTGACACTGTCACTTTCTACGATTTGAACCTCTCCTGTAAGTCCAGTTTTAGATTCCCATGCTTCACTTCAGGTTTACAGTATCCCTTGGACCTACGTAGTGACGATGAAACACAGAAATTGCATCCGATTTTAATACAAAAGGCACAATGCCGACTTAAGTATACGAGGACATACACTCTCACTTTCTACGATTTTAACCTCTCCTGTGAGTCCAGTTTTAGAGTCCGATGCTTCCCTTCAGGTTTACTGTATACCTTGCACCTTCTTATTGACGATGAAACACAGAAATTACATCCGAATTTAATACAAAGGCACAATGCCGACTTAAGTACAAGAGGACTGACACACTCACTTTCTATGATTTGAACTTCTCCTGCGAGTCCAGTTTTAGATTCAGATGCTTCACTTCAGGTTTACTGTATACCTTGCACCTTCTAATTGAGGATGAAACACAGAAATTGCGTCCGAATTTAATACAAATGGCACAACGCCGACTAAAGTGCAAGAGGACTGACACTCTCACTTTCTACGATTTGAACCTCTCCTGTAAGTCCAGTTATAGATTCCGATGCTTCTTTTCAGGTTTACTGTATACCTTAGACCTTATTGACGATGAAACACAGAAATTCCATCCGAATTTAATTCAAAAGGCACAATGCCGACGTAAGTACAAGAGGACTGACACTCTCACTTTCTACGATTTGAACCTCTTCTGTGAGTCCAATTTTGTATTCCGATGTTTCACTTCAGGTTTACTGTATCCCTTGGACCTTCTTATTGACGATGAAACACAGAAATTGCATCCGAATTTAATACAAAAGACAAAATGCCGACTTAAGTATAAGAGGACTGACACTCTTACTTTCTACGATTTGAACCTCTCCTTTGAGTCCAGTTTCAGATTCCGATGCTTCACTTCAGGTTTACTGTATACCTTGGACCTTCTTATTGACGATGAAACACAGAAATTACATGCGAATTTAATACAAAAGGCACAATGCCGACTTTAGTACAAGAGGACTGACACTCTCACTTTCTACGATTTGAACCTCTCCTGCGAGTCCAGTTTTAGATTCCGATGCTACACTTCAGGTTTACTGTATACCTTGCACCTTCGTAATGACGATGAGACACAGAAATTACATCCGAATTTAATACAAAAGGCACAATGCCGACTTAAGTAAAAGAGGACTGACGCTCTAACATTCTATGATTGGAACCTCTCCTGCGAGTCCAGTTTTAGATTCCGATGCTTCACTTCAGGTTTACTGTATACCTTGCACATTCGTAATGACAATGAAACACAGAAATTGCATCGGAATTCTATTCAAAACGCACAATTCCGACTTAAGTACAAAAGGACTGACACTAACTTTCTATGATTTGAACCTCTCCTGTGAGTCCAGTATTAGATTCGGATGCTTTTCTTCAGGTTTACTGTGTCCCTTTGACCTTCTTATTGACGATGAAACACAGAAATTGCATCCGAATTTAAGACAAAAGGCACAATGCCGACTTAAGTATACGAGGAGAGACACTCTCACGTTCTACGATTTTAACCTCTCCTGTGAGTCCAGTTTTAGAGTCCGATGCTTCACTTCAACTTTACTGTATACCTTGCACCTTCTTATTGACGATGAAGCACAGAAATTGCATCCGAATTTAATTCAAAAGACTCAATGCTGACTTAAGTAAAAGAGGACTGCCACTCTCACTTTCTATGATTTGAACCCATCCTGTGAGTCCAGTTTTAGATTCCGATGCTTCACCTCAGGTTTGCTGTATACCTTGCACCTTCTAGTTGACGATGAATAACAGAAATTGCATCAGAAATTAATACAAAATGCACAATTCCGACTTAAGTACAAGAGGACTGACACTCTCACTTTCTATGATTTGAACTTCTCCTGCGAGTCCAGTATTAGATTGCGATGCTTCACTTCAGGTTTACTGTATACCTTGCACCTTCTTATTGACGAAGAAACACAGAAATTGCATCCGAATTTAATACAAAAGACAAAATGCCGACTTAAGTACAAGAGGACTGATACCCTCACTTTCTACGATTTGAACCTCTCCTGTGAGTCCAGTTTTAGATTCCGATGCTTCACTTCAGGTTTGCTGTATACCTTGCACCTTCTTGTTGACGATGAATAACAGAAATTGCATCAGAAATTAATACAAAAGGCACAATTCCGACTTAAGAAGATGAGGACTGACCCTCACAATTTCTACGATTTTAACCTCTTCTGTGAGTCCAGTTATGTATTCCGATGTTTCACTTCAGGTTTAATGTTTCCCTTGGACCTTCTTATTGACGATGAAACACAGAAATTGCATCCGAATTAAATACAAAAGACAAAATGCCGACTTAAGTACAAGAGGACTGACACTCTCACTTTCTACAATTTGAACCTCTCCTTTGAGTCCACTTTCAGATTCCGATGCTTCACTTCAGGTTTACTGTATACCTTGCACCTTCTTATTGACGATGAAACACAGAAATTGCATTCGAATTTAATACAAAAGGCACAATGCCGACTTAAGTACAAGAGGACCTACACTCTCAAATTTCTATGATTTGAACCTCCCCTGTGAGTCCAGTTATAGATTCCGATGCTTCACTTCAGGTTTACTTTATACATTGCACCTTCTAATTGACGATGAAACACAGAAATTGCATCGAATTTAATCCAAAAGGCACAATGCCGACTTAAGTACATGGCGACTGACACTCTCACTTTCTACGATTTGAACCTCTCCCGTGAGTCCAGTTTTAGATTCCGATGCTTCACTTCAGGTTTACTGTATCCCTTGGAACTTCTTCTTGACGATGAAACACAGAAATTACATCCGAATTTAATACAAAAGGCACAATGCCGACTTAAGTACAAGAGGACTGACCCTCTAACTTTCTATGATTCGAACCTCTCCTGCGAGTCCAGTATTAGATTCCGATGCCTCACTTCAGGTTTACTGTGTACCTTGCACCTTCCTATTGGCGATGAAACACAAAAATTGCATCCGGATTTAATACAAAAGGCAAAATTCCGACTTAAGTACAAGAGGACTGACACTGTCACTTTCTACGATTTGAACCTCTCCTGTAAGTCCAGTTTTAGATTCCGATGCTTCACTTCAGGTTTACAGTATCCCTTGGACCTACGTAGTGACGATGAAACACAGAAATTGCATCCGATTTTAATACAAAAGGCACAATGCCGACTTAAGTATACGAGGACATACACTCTCACTTTCTACGATTTTAACCTGTCCTGTGAGTCCAGTTTTAGAGTCCGATGCTTCCCTTCAGGTTTACAGTATACCTTGCACCTTCTTATTGACGATGAAACACAGAAATTACATCCGAATTTAATACAAAGGCACAATGCCGACTTAAGTACAAGAGGACTGACACACTCACTTTCTATGATTTCAATTTCTCCTACGAGTCCAGTTTTAGATTCAGATGCTTCACTTCTGGTTTACTGTATACCTTGCACCTTCTAATTGAGGATGAAACACAGAAATTGCGTCCGAATTTAATAAAAATGGCACAACGCCGACTAAAGTGCAAGAGGACTGACACTCTCACTTTCTACGATTTGAACCTCTCCTGTAAGTCCAGTTATAGATTTCGATGCTTCTTTTCAGGTTTACTGTATACCTTAGACCTTATTGACGATGAAACACAGAAATTCCATCGAATTTAATTCAAAAGGCACAATGCCGACGTAAGTACAAGAGGACTGACACACTCACTTTCTACGATTTGAACCGCTCCTGCGAGTCCAGTATTAGATTCCGATGCCTCACTTCAGGTTTACTGTATACCTTGCACCTTCTTATTGACGATGAAACACAGAAATTGCATCCGAATTTAATACAAAAGACAAAATGCCGACTTACGTACAAGAGGACTGACACTCTCACTTTCTACGATTTGAACCTCTCCTGTGAGTCCAGTTTTAGAATCCGATGCTTCACTTCAGGTTTACTGTATCCCTTGGACCTACTTAGTGACAATAAAACACAGAAATTGCACCCGAATTTAATACAAAAGGCACAATGCCGACTTAAGTAAAAGAGGAGTGCCACTCTCACTTTCTATGATTTGAACCCTTCCTGTGAGTCCAATTTTAGATTCCGATGCTTCACTTTAGGTTTGCTGTATACCTTGCACCTTCTTGTTGACGATGAATAACAGAAATTGCATCAGAAATTAATACAAAAGGCACAATGCCGACTTAAGTAGATGAGGACTGACCCTCTCACTTTCTACGATTTGAACATCTTCTGTGAGTCCAGTTTTGTATTTCGATGTTTCAATTCAGGTTTACTGTATCCCTTGGACCTTCTTATTGACGATGAAACACAGAAATTGCATCCGAATTTAATACTAAAGACAAAATGCCGAATTAAGTACAAGAGGACTGACACTCTCACTTTCTACGATTTGAACCTCTCCTTTGAGTCCAGTTTCAGATTCCGATGCTTCACTTCAGGTTTACTGCATACCTTGCACCTTCCTATTGACGATGAAACACAGAAATTGCATTCGAATTTAGTACAAAAGGCACAATGCCGACTTAAGTACAAGAGGGCCTACACTCTCAATTTCTATGATTTGAACCTCCCCTGTGAGTCCAGTTATAGATTCCGATGCTTCACTTCAGGTTTACTGTATACCTTGCACCTTCTAATTGACGATGAAACACAGAAATTGCATCCGAATTTAATACAAAAGACAAAATGCCGACTTAAGTACAAGAGGACTGATACTCTCACTTTCTACGATTTGAACCTCTCCTGTGAGTCCAGTTTTAGATTCCGATGCTTCACTTCAGGTTTACTGCATCCCTTGAACCTACTTAGTGACAATGAAACACAGAAATTGCACCCGAATTTAATACAAAAGGCACAATGCCGACTTAAGTAAAAGAGGAGTGCCACTCTCACTTTCTATGATTTGAACCCTTCCTGTGAGTCCAGTTTTAGATTCCGAAGCTTCACTTCAGGTTTGCTGTATACCTTGCACCTTCTAGTTGACGATGAATAACAGAAATTGCATCAGAAATTAATACAAAAGGCACAATGCCGACTTAAGTACAAGAGGACTGACACTCTCACTTTCTATGATTTGAACTTCTCCTGCGAGTCCAGTATTAGATTGCGATGCTTCACTTCAGGTTTACTGTATACCTTGCACCTTCTTATTGACGATGAAACACAGAAATTGCATTCGAATTTAATACAAAAGGCACAATGCCGACTTAAGTACAAGAGGACCTACACTCTCAATTTCTATGATTTGAACCTCCCCTGTGAGTCCAGTTATAGATTCCGATGCTTCACTTCAGGTTTACTGTATACCTTGCACCTTCTAATTCACGATGAAACACAGAAAATGCATCGAATTTAATACAAAAGGCACAATGCCGACTTAAGTACAAGGGGACTGACACTCTCACTTTCTACGATTTGAACCTCTCCCGTGAGTCCAGTTTTAGATTCCGATGCTTCACTTCAGGTTTACTGTATCCCTTGGACCTTCTTATTGACGATGAAACACAGAAATTACATCCGAATTTAATACAAAAGGCACAATGCCGACTTAAGTAAAAGAGGACTGACACTCTAACTTTCTATGATTGGAACCTCTCCTGCGAGTCCAGTTTTAGATTCCGATGCTTCACGTCAGGTTCACTGTATCCCTTGGACCTTCTTATTGACGATGAAACACAGAAATTACATCCGAATATAATACTAAAGGCGCAATGCCGACTTTAGTACAAGAGGACTGACACTCTAACTTTCTATGATTTGAACCCCTCCTGCGAGTCCAGTTTTAGATTCTGATGCTACACTTCAGGTTTACTGTATACCTTGCACATTCGTAATGACGATGAGACACAGAAATTACATCCGAATTTAATACAAAATGCACAATGCCGACTTAAGTAAATGAGGACTGACACTGTAACTTTCTATGATTGGAACCTCTCCTGCGAGTATAGTTTTAGATTCCGATGCTTCACTTCAGGTTTACTGTATCCCTTGGACCCTCCTATTGACGATGAAACACAGAAATTACATCCGAATTTAATACCAAAGCACAATGCCGACTTAAGTACAAGAGGACTGACACTCTAACTTTCTATGCTTTGAACCTCGCCTGTGTGTCCAGTTTTAGATTCCGATGCATTACTTCATGTTCACTGTATACCTTGGACCTTCTTATTGACGTTGAAACACAGAGTTTGCATCCGAATTTAATACAAAAGGCACAATGCCGACTTACGTACAAGAGGACAGACACTCTCACTTTCTACGATTCGAACCTCTCTTTTGAGTCCAGTTTCAGATTCCGATGCTTCACTTCACGTTTACTGTATACCTTGCACCTTCTTATTGACGATGAAGCACAGAAATTGCATTCGAATTTAATACAAAAGGCACAATGCCGACTTAAGTACAAGAGAACTGACACTCTCACTTTCTATGATTTGAACCTCTCCTGTGAGTCCAGTTTTAGATTCCGATGCTTCAAGTCAGGTTTACTGTATACCTTGCACTTTCTAATTGACGATGAAACACAGAAATTGCATCCGAATTTAATACAAATGGCACAACGCCGACTTAAGTGCAAGAGGACTGACACTCTCACTTTCTATGATTTGAACCTCTCCTGTGAGTCCAGTTTTAAATTCCGATGCTTCACTTAAGGTTTACTGTATCCCTTGGACCTTCTTAGTGACGATGAAACACAGAAATTGCATCCGAATTTAATACAAATTCACAATGCCGACTTAAGTACAAGAGGACTGACACTCTCACTTTCTACGATTTGAACCTCTCCTGTGAGTCCAGTTTTAGATCCCGATGCTACACTTCAGGTTTACTGTATCCCTTGGACCTTCTTAGTGACGATGAAACACAGAAATTGCATCCGAATTTAATACAAATGGCACAATGCCGACTTAAGTATACGAGGACAGACACTCTCACTTTCTACGATTTCAACCTCTCCTGTGAGTTCAGATTTTGAGTCTGATGCTTCACTTCAGGTTTACTGTATATCTTGCACCTACTTATTGACGATGAAACACAGAAATTGCATGCGAATCTAATACAAAAGGCACAATGCTGACTTAAGTAAAAGAGGACTGACATTCTCACATTCTATGATTTGAACCTCTCCTGTGAGTCTAGTTTTCGATTCCGATGCCTCACTTCAGGTTTACTGTATCTCTTGGACCTTCTTATTGACGATGAAACACAGAAATTGCATCCGAATTTAATTCAAAAGGCTCAATGCCGACTTAAGTAAAAGAGGACTGCCACTCTCACTTTCTATGATTTGAACCTATCCTGCGAGTCCAGTTTTAGATTCCGATGCTTCACTTCAGGATTGCTGTATACCTTGCACCTTCTAGTTGACGATGAATAACAGAAATTGCATCAGAAATTAATACAAAAGGCACAATGCCGACGTAAGTACAAGAGGACTGACACTCTCACTTTCTATGATTTGAACTTCTCCTGCGAGTCCAGTATTAGATTGCGATGCTTCACTTCAGGTTTACTGTATACCTTGCACCTTCTTATTGACGATGAAACACAGAAATTGCATCCGATTTTAATACAAAAGACAAAATGCAGACTTAAGTACAAGAGGACTGATACTCTCACTTTCTACGATTTTAACCTCTCCTGTGAGTCCAGTTTTGATTCAGATGCTTCACTTCAGGTTTACAGTATCCCTTGTACCTACTTAGTGACAATGAAACACAGAAATTGCACCCGAATTTAATACAAAAGGCACAATGCCGACTTAAGTAAAAGAGGAGTGCCACTCTCACTTTCTATGATTTGAACCCTTCCTGTGAGTCCAGTTTTAGATTCCGAAGCTTCACTTCAGGTTTGCTGTATACCTTGCACCTTCTAGTTGACGATGAATTACAGAAATTGCATTAGAAATTAATACAAAAGGCACAATGCCGACTTAAGTACAAGAGAACTGACACTCTCACTTTCTATGATTTGAACTTCTCCTGCGAGTCCAGTATTAGATTGCGATGCTTCACTTCAGGTTTACTGTATCCCTTGCACCTTCTTATTGAGGATGAAACACAGAAATTGCATTCGAATTTAATACAAAAGGCACAATGCCGACTTAAGTACAAGAGGACCTACAGTCTCAATTTCTATGATTTGGACCTCCCCTGTGAGTCCAGTTATAGATTCCGATGCTTCACTTCAGGTTTACTGTATACCTTGCACCTTCTAATTCACGATGAAACACAGAAATTACATCCGAATTTAATACTAAAGGCACAATGCCGACTTAAGTACAAGAGGACTGACACTCTAACTTTCTATGATTTGAACCCCTCCTGCGAGTCCAGTTTTAGATTCCGATGCTACACTTCAGGTTTACTGTATACCTTGCACATTCGTAATGACGATGAGACACAGAAATTACATCCGAATTTAACACAAAAGGCACAATGCCGACTTAAGTAAAAGAGGACTGACACTGTAACTTTCTATGATTGGAACCTCTCCTGCGAGTCCAGTTTTAGATTCCGATGCTTCACTTCAGGTTTACTGTATCCCTTGGACCTTCCTATTGACGATGAAACACAGAAATTACATCCGAATTTAATACCAAAGGCACAATGCCGACTTAAGTACAAGAGGACTGACACTCTAACTTTCTATGATTTGAACCCCTCCTGCGAGTCCAGTTTTAGATTCCGATGCTACACTTCAGGTTTACTGTATACCTTGCACATTCGTAATGACGATGAAACACAGAAATTGCTTCGGAATTCAATTCAAAACGCACAATTCAGACTTAAGTGCAAAAGGACTGACACTAACTTTCTATGATTTGAACCTCTCCTGTTAGTCCAGTATTAGATTCTGATGCTTTTTTTCAGGTTTACTGTGTCCCTTTGCCCTTCTTATTGACGATGAAACACAGAAATTGCATCCGAATTTAATACAAAAGGCACAATGGCGACTTAAGTATACGAGGACAGACACTCTTACTTTCTACGATTTTAACCTCTCCTGTGAGTCCAGTTTTAGAGTCCGATGCTTCACTTCAGGTTTACTGTATACCTTGCACCTTCTTATTGACGATGAAACATTGAAATTGCATCCGAATTTAATTCAAACGGCACAATGCCGACTTAAGTAAAAGAGGACTGCCACTCTCACTTTCTATGATTTGAACCTATCCTGTGAGTCCAGTTTTGGATTCCGATGCTTCACTTCAGGTTTGCTGTATACCTTGCACCTTCTAGTTGACGATGAATAACAGAAATATCATCAGAAATTAATACAAAAGGCACAATGCCGACTTAAGTACAAGAGGACTGACACTCTAACTTTCTATGCTTTGAACCTCGCCTGTGTGTCCAGTTTTAGATTCCGATGCTTTACTTCATGTTTACTGTATACCTTGGACCTTCTTATTGACGATGAAACACAGAGTTTGCATCCGAATTTAATACAAAAGGCACAATGCCGACTTACGTACAAGAGGACAGACACTCTCACTTTCTACGATTCGAACCTCTCTTTTGAGTCCAGTTTCAGATTCCGATGCTTCACTTCACGTTTACTGTATACCTTGCACCTTCTTATTGACGATGAAGCACAGAGATTGCATTCGAATTTAATACAAAAGGCACAATGCCGACTTAAGTACAAGAGAACTGACACTCTCACTTTCTATGATTTGAACCTCTCCTGTGAGTCCAGTTTTAGATTCCGATGCTTCAAGTCAGGTTTACTGTATACCTTGCACCTTCTAATTGACGATGAAACACAGAAATTGCATCCGAATTTAATACAAATGGCACAACGCCGACTTAAGTGCAGGAGGACTGACACTCTCACTTTCTATGATTTGAACCTCTCCTGTGAGTCCAGTTTTAAATTCCGATGCTTCACTTCAGGCTTACTGTATCCCTTGGCCCTTCTTAGTGACGATGAAACACAGAAATTGCATCCGAATTTAATACAAATTCACAATGCCGACATAGGTACAAGAGGACTGACACTCTCACTTTCTACGATTTGAACCTCTCCTGTGAGTCCAGTTTAGGTCCCGATGCTACACTTCAGGTTTACTGTATCCCTTGGACCTTCTTAGTGACGATGAAACACAGAAATTGCATCCGAACTTAATACAAAAGGCACAATGCCGACTTAAGTAAAAGAGGACTGACACTGTAACTTTCTATGATTGGAACCCCTCCTGCGAGTCCAGTTTTAGATTACGATGCTACACTTCAGGTTTACTGTATCCCTTGGACCTTCTTAGTGACGATGAAACACAGAAATTGCATCCGAATTCAATACAAAAGGCACAATGCCGACTTAAGTAAAAGAGGACTGACACTCTAACTTTCTATGATTGGAACCTCTCCTGCGAGTCCAGTTTTAGATTCCGATGCTTCACGTCAGGTTTACTGTATCCCTTGGACCTTCTTATTGACGATGAAACACAGAAATTACATCCGAATTTAAAACTAAAGGCACAATGCCGACTTAAGTACAAGAGGACTGACACTCTAACTATCTATGATTTGAACCCCTCCTGCGAGTCCAGTTTTAGATTCCGATGCTACACTTCAGGTTTACTGTATACCTTGCACATTCGTAATGACGATGAAACACAGAAATTG
>NC_060139.1:1110806733-1110843823 GCF_021461385.2 Schistocerca piceifrons
ATTTGAACCACTCCTGTGAGTCCAGTTTTAGGTTCCGATGCTTCACTTCAGGTTTACTGTATAACTTGGACCTTCTTATTGAAGATGAAGCACATAGTTTGCATCCGAAATTGATACAAAAGGCACGATGCAGACTTAAGTACAAGAGGACTGACACTCTAACGTTCTATGATTTAAAACTCTCCTGTGAGTGCAGTTTCAGATTCCGA
This sequence comes from Schistocerca piceifrons, assembly GCF_021461385.2. Classification (NCBI taxonomy): domain Eukaryota; kingdom Metazoa; phylum Arthropoda; class Insecta; order Orthoptera; family Acrididae; genus Schistocerca; species Schistocerca piceifrons. Next base: position 1,110,806,943 of record NC_060139.1, read on the forward strand.
TGCTTCACTTCAGGTTTACAGTATACCTTTGACCTTCTTATTGACGATGAAACACTGAAATTGCATCCGAATTTAATACAAAAGGCACAATGCCGACTTAGGTAAAAGAGAACTGACACTCTCACTTTCTATGTTTTGAACCCCTCCTGTGAATCCAGTTTTAGATTCCGATGCTTCACTTCAGGTTTATTGTACCCTTTGGACCTTCTTATTGACGATGAAACACAGAAATTGCATCCGAATTTAATACAAAAAGCACAATGCGTACTTAAGTACAAGAGGCCTGACACTCTAACTTTCTATGACTTGAACCTCTCCTGTGAGTCCAGTTTTGGATTCCGATCCTTCACTTCAGGTGTACTGCATCCCTTGGACCTTCTTATTGACGATGAGACACAGATTTTGGATCCGAATTTAATACTAAAGTCACAGTGCCGACTTAAGTACAAGTGGGCAGACACTCTAACATTCTATGATTTGAACCTCTCCTGTGAATCCAGATTTAGATTCCGATGCTTCCTTTCAGGTTTACTGTATACCTCGGACCTTCTTTGTGACGATGAAACACAGAAATAGCATCCGAAATTAATACAAAAGGCACAATGCCGACTCAAGTACAAGTGGGCTGACACTCTAAATTACTATGATTTGAACCTCTCCTGTGAATCCAGATTTAGATTCCGATGCTTCACTTCAGGTTTACTGTATAACTTGGAATTTCTTATTGACGGTGAAACACAGATATTGGATCCGAATATAATACTAAAGTCACAGTGCCGACTTAAGTACAAGTGGGCTGACACTGTAACATTCTATGATTTGAACCTCTCCTGTGAATCCAGATTTAGATTCCGATGCTTCACTTCAGGTTTACTGTATACCTCGGACCTTCTTTGTGACGATGAAACACAGAAATTGCATCTGAAATTAATACAAATGGCACAATGCCGACGCAAGTACAAGTGTGCTGACACTCTAACTTTCTATGATTTGAACCTCTCCTGTGAGTCCAGTTTTAGATTCCGATGCTTCACTTCAGGTTTATTGTACCCTTTGGACATTCTTATTGACGATGAAGCACAGAAATTGCATCCGAATTTAATACAAATAGCACAATGCCGACTTAAGTACAAGAGGAATGACACTCTAACTTTCTATGATTTCAAACTCTCCTGTGTGTACAGATATAGATTCCGATGCTTCACTTCAGGTTTACTGTATAACTTGGACCTTCTTATTGACGATGAAACACAGAAATTGCATCCGAATTTAATACAAGAGGCACAATGCCGACTTAAGTACAAGAGGACTGACACTCTAACAATCTATGTTTTGAACCTCTCCTGTGAGTCCAGTTTTAAATTCCGATGCTTCACTTCAGGTTAACTGTATGCCTTGGACTTTCTTATTGACGATGAAACACAGAAAATGCATCGGAATGTAATACAAAAGGCACAATGCCGACTTAAGTACAAGAGGACTGACACTCTCACTTTCTATGATTTCTACCTCTATTGTGAGTCCAGTTTTAGATTCCGATGCTTCACTTCAGGTTTACTGTATCCATGGCACTTCTCATTGACGATGAAACACAGAGTATGCATCCGAATTTAATACAAAAGGCACAATGCCGACTTAAGTACAAGAGGGCTGACACTCTCACTTTCTATGATTTGAACCTCTCCTGTCAGTTCAGTGTCAGATTCCAATGCTTCACTTCAGGTTTACTGTATTCGTTGGACCTTCTTATTGACGATGAAACACAGAAATTTCATCCCAATTCAATACAAAAGGCACAATGCCGACTTAAGTAAAAGAGGACTGACACTCTCACTTTCTATGAATTTAACCTCTCCTGTGATTCCAGTTTTAGATTCCGATGCTTCACTTTAGGTTTACTGTACCCTTTGGACTTTCGTATTAACTATGAAACACAGAAATTGCATCCGAATTTAATACAAAAGGCACAAAGCCGACTTAAGTACAAGAGGCCTGACACTCTAACTTTCTATGATTTGAACCTCTCCTGTGAGTCCAGTTTTAGATTCCGATGTTTCACTTCAGGTTTACTGTATCCCTTGGACCTTCTTATTGACGATGAAACACAGAAATTGCATCCGAATTTAATGCAAAAGGCACAATGCCGACATAAGTACAAGAGGACTGACACTCAAACTTTCTATGATTTGAATTTCTCCTGTGAGTCCAGTTTTAGATTCCGATGCTTCACTTCAGGTTTACTGTATCCCTTGGACCTTCTTATTGACGATGAAACACAGAAATTGCATTCGAATTTAATACAAAAGGCACAATGCCGACTTATGTACAAGAGGACTGACACTCTAACTTTCTATGATTTGAACCTCTCCTGTGAGTTCAGTTTTAGATTCCAATGTTTCTCTTCATTTTTACTGTGTACCTTGGACCTTCTTATTGACGATGAAACACAGAAATTGCATCCGAATTAAATTCTCTAGGCACAATCCCGAGTTAAGTACAAGAGGACTGACACTATAACTTTCTATGATTTGAACCTCTCCTGTGAGGCCAGTTTTGGATTCCGATGCTCCACTTCAGGATTACTGCATCCCTTAGACTTTCTTATTGACGATGAAACACAGATATTGGATCCGAATTTAATACAACAGTCACAGTGACCACTTAAGTACAAGAGGACTGACACTCTAACTTTCTATGATTTGAACCCCTCCTGTGAATCCAGTTTTAGATTCCGATGCTTCACTTCAGGTTTACTGTATTACCTGGAACTTCTTATTGACGTTGAAACACAGAGTTTGCATCCGAATTTAATACAAAAGGCACAATGCCAACTTAAATACAGAAGGATTGACACTCTAACTTTATTTAATTTAAACTCTCCTGTGAGTCCAGATTTAGATTCCGATGCTTCACTTCAGGTTTACTGTATAGCTTGGACCTTCTTATTGACGATGAAACACAGAAATTGCATCCGAATTTAATACAAAAAGCACAATGCCGACTTAAAAAAAAGAGGACTGACACTCTCGCTTTCTATGATTTGAACCTCTCCTGTGAGTCGAGTTTTTGATTCTGTTGCTACTATTCAGGTTTACTGTGTACCTAGGACCTTCTTATTTACGATGAAACACAGAAATTGCATCCGAATAAAATTTGAAAGACACAATGCCGAGTTAAGTACAAGAGGACTGACACTCTAACTTTCTATGATTTGAACCGCTCCTGTGAGTCCAGTTTTAGATTCCGATGCTTCACTTTAGGTTTACTGCATCCCTTGGACCTTCTTATTGTCGATGAAACAAAGAGATTTCATCTGAATTTAGTACAAAAGTCACAATGCCGACTTGAGTACAACAGGACTGACACTCTCACTTTCTATGATTTGAACCTCTCCTGTGAGTCCAGTTGTAGATTCCGATGCTAAACTTCAGGTTTACTGTATCCTTTGGACCTTCTTTTTGACGATGAAACACAGAGTTTGCATCCGAATTTAATACAAAGGCACAATGCCGACTTAAGTACAAGAGGACTGACACTCTAACTTTCTCTGATTTGAACCTCTCCTTTGAGTCCAAATTTAGATTCCGATGCTTCACTTCAGGTTTACTGTATACCTTGCACCATCTCATTGACGATGAAACACAGATACTGCATCCGAATTTAATACAAAAGGCACAATGCCGACTTAAGTACAAGAGGGCTGACACTCTAACTTTCTATGATTTGAACCTCTCCTGTGAGTCCAGTTTTTGATTCCGATGCTTCTATTCAGGTTTACTGTGTACCTAGGACCTTCTTATTTACGACGGAACACAGAAATTGCATCCGAATAATATTTGAAAGGCACAATGCCGAGTTAAGTACAAGCGGACTGACACTCTAACTTTCTATGATTTGAACCTCTCCTGTGAGTCCAGGTTTAGATTCCGATGCTTAACTTTAGGTTTACTGCATCCCTTGGACCTTCTTATTGACGATGAAACAAAGAGATTGCATCTGAATTTAGTACAAAAGTCACAATGCCGACTTGAGTACAACAGGACTGACACTCTCACTTTCTATGATTTGAACCTCTCCTCTGAGTCCAGTTTTAGATTCCGATGCTGCACTTCAGGTTTACTGTATCCCTCGGACCTTCTTATTGACGATGAAACACAGAAATTGCATCCGAATTTAATACAAAAGGCACAATGCCGACTTAAGTACAAGAGGGCTGACACTCTAACTTTCTATGATTTGAACCTCTCCTGTGGGTCCAGGTTTAGATTCCGATGCTTAACTTTAGGTTTACTGCATCCCTTGGACCTTCTTATTGACGATGAAACAAAGAGATTGCATCCGAATTTAATACAAAAGGCACAATGCCGACTCAAGTACAAGAGGACTGACACTCAAACTTTGTATGATTTGAACCTCTCCTGTGAGTCCAGTTTTAGATTCCGATTCTTTACTTCGGGTTTACTGTATCCCTTGGACCTTCTCATTGACGATGAAACACAGAAATTGCATCCGAAGTTAATACAACAGGCACAATGCCGACTTAAGTTCAAGAGGACTGACACTCTAACTTTCTATGATTTGAACCTCTCCTGTGACTCCAGTTTTAGATTCCGATGCTTCTCTACAGGATTACTGTGAACATTGGATCTTCTTATTGATGATGAAACACAGAAATTGCATTCGAATTAAATTCCAAAGGCACAATGCCGAGTAAAGTACAAGAGGCATGACACTCTAACTTTCTAAGGTTTGAACCTCTCCTGCGAGTCCAGTTTTAGATTCCGATGCTTCACTTCAGGTTTACTGCATCCCTTGGACCTTCTGATTGACGATGAAACACAGAAATTGCATCCGAATTTAATACAAAAGGCACAAGGCCGACTTAAGTACAAGAGGACTGATACTCTAAAATTCTACGATTTGAACCTCTCCTGTGAGTCCAGGTTTAGATTCCGATGCTTCACTTCAGGTTTTCTGTATCCCTTGGACCTTCTTATTGACGATGAAACACAGAAATTGCATCCGAATTTAATGCAAAAGGCACAATGCCAACTTAAGTACAAGAGGACTGACACTCAAACTTTCTATGATTTGAACCTCTCCTCTGAGTCCAGTTTTAGATTCCGATGCTTCACTTCAGGTTTACTGTATCCCTCGGACCTTCTTATTGACGATGAAACACAGAAATTGCATCCGAATTGAATACAAAAGGCACAATGCCGACTTAAGTACAAGAGGACTGACACTCTAACTTTCAATGATTTGAACCTCTCCTGTGAGTCCAGTTTTAGAGTCCTATGTTTCTTTTCATTTATACTGTGTACCTTGGACCCTCTTATTGACGATGAAACACAGAAATTGCATCCGAATTAAATTCTCTAGGCACAATGCCGAGTTAAGTACAAGAGGACTGACACTCTAACTTTCTATGATTTGAACCTCTCCTGTGAGTCCAGTTTTGGATTCCGATGCTTCACTTCAGGTATACTGCATCCCTTGGACCTTCTTATTGACGATGAAACACAAATATTGGATCCGAATTTAATACAAAAGTCACAGTGCCGACTTAAGTACAAGAGGACTGACACTCTAACTTTCTATAATATGAACCTCTCCTGTGAGTCCAGTTTTAGATTCCGATGCTTCACTTCAGGTTTCCTGTATACCTCGGACCTTCTTTGTGACGATGAAACACAGAAATTGCATCCGAAATTAATACAAAAGGCACAATGACCACTCAAGTACAAGTGGGCTGACCCTCTAACTTTCTATGATTTGAACCTCTCCTGTGAATCCGGTTTTAGATTCCGATGCTTCACTTCAGGATTACTGTATAAATTGGAACTTCTTATTAACGTTGAAACACAGAGTTTTTTGCATCCGAATGTTATACAAAAGGCACAATGCCGACTTAAATACGGAAGGACTGACACTCTAATTTAATTTAATTTTAAACTCTCCTGTGAGTCCAGATTTAGATCCCGATGCTTCACTTCAGGTTTACTGTATAGCTTGGACCTCCTTATTGACGATGAAACACAGAAATTGCATCCGAGTTTAATACAAAAAGCACAATGCCGACTTAAATAAAAGAGGACTGACACTCTCGCTTTCTAAGATTTGAACCTCTCCTGTGAGTCCAGTTTTAGATTCCGATGCTTCACTTCAGGTTTACTGTATCCTTTGGACCTTCTTATCTACGATGAAACACAGAAATTGCATCCGAATTTAATACAAAATGCACAATGCCGACTTAAGTAAAAGAGGACTGTCACTCTCACTTTCTATGATTTGAACCTGTCCTGTGTGTTTAGTTTTAGATTCCGATGCCTCTCTTCAGGTTTCCTGTATCCCTTGGACCTTCTTATTGATGATGAAACACAGACATTGCATCCGAATTTAATACACAAGTCACAATGCCGACTAAAGTACAAGAGGACTGACACCTCACTTCCTACGATTTGAACCTCTCCTGTGAGTCCAGTTTTATATTCCGATTCTTCACTTCGGGTTTACTGTATCCCTTGGACCTTCTTATTGACGATGAAACACAGAAATTGCATCCCAATTTAATACAACAGGCACAATGCCGACTTAAGTACAAGAGGACTGACACTCTAACTTTCTATGATTTGAACCTCTCCAGTGAGTACAGTTTTAATTTCCGATGCTTCTCTTCAGGTTTACTGTGTACCTTGGACCTTCTTATTGATGATGAAACACAGAAATAGCATTCGAATTAAATTCCAAAGGCACAATGCCGAGTTAAGTACAAGAGGACTGAAACTCTAACTTTCTAAAGTTTTAACCTCTCCTGCGAGTCCAGTTTTAGATTCCGATGCTTCACATCAGGTTTACTGCATTCCTTGGACCTTCTTATTGACGATGAAACACAGAAATTGCATCCGAATTTAATACAAAAGTCACAATGCCGACTTAAGTAGAGGAGGACTGACACTCTAACTTTCTATAATTTGAACCTCTCCTGTGAATCCGGTTTTGGATTCCGATGCTTCACTTCAGGTTTACTGTATGACTTGGACCTTCTTATTGACGATGAAACACAGAAATTGCATCCGAATTTAATACACAAGTCACAATGCCGACTAAAGTAAAAGAGGACTGACACTCTCACTTGCTATGATTTGAACCTCCCCTGTGAGTCCAGTTTTAGATTCCGATTCTTCACTTCGGGTTTACTGTATCCCTTGGCCCTTCTTATTGACGATGAAACACAGAAATTGCATCCGAATTTAATACAACAGGTACATAGCCGACTTAAGTACAAGAGGACTGACACTCTAACTTTCTATGATTTGAACATCTCCTGTGAGTTCAGTTTTAGATTCCGATGGTTCTCTTCAGGTTTACTGTGTACCTTGGACCTTCTTATTGATGATGAAACACAGAAATTGCATTCGAATTAAATTCCAAAGGCACAATGCCGAGTTAAGTACAAGAGGACTGACACTCTAACTTTCTATGATTTCAAACTCTCCTGTGAGTCCAGTTTTAGATTCCGATGCTTCCCATCAGGTTTACTGTATACCTTCGACCTTCTTACGGACGATGAAACACAGAAATTGCATCCGAATTTAATACAAAAGGCATAATGCCGACTTACGTACAAGAGTGCTGACACTCTCACTTTCTGTGATTTGAACCTCTCCTGTCAGTACATTTTTAGATTCCGATGCTTCACTTCAGGTTTACTGTATCCCTTGGACCATCTTATTGACGATGAAACACAGAAATTGCATCCGAATTTAATACAAAAGGCACAATGCCGACTTAAGTACAAGAGGACTGACACACTAACTTTCTGCGATTTGAACCTCTCCTGTGAGTCCAGTTTTAGATTCCGATGCTTCACTTCAAGTTTACTGTATACCTTGGACCTTCTTATTGACGATGAAACACAGATATTGCATCCGAATTTAATGCAAAAGGCATAATGCCGACATAAGTACAAGAGGACTGACACTAAAATTTTCTGTGGTTTGAACCTCTCCTGTGAGTCCAGTTTTAGATTCCGATGCTTCACTTCAGGTTTACTGTATCCCATGGACCTTCTTATTGTCGATGAAACACAGAAATTGCATCCGAATATAATACGAAAGGCACAATGCCGACTTAAGTACAAGAGGACTGACACTCTAACTTTCTATGATTTGAACCTTTCCTGTGAGTCCAGTTTTAGATACCAATGTTTCTCTTCATTTTTACTGTGTACCTTGGAGCTTCTTACTGACGATGAATCACAGTCATTGCATCCGAATTAAATTCTCTAGGCACAATGCCGAGATAAGTACAAGAGGACTGACACTCTAACTTTCTGTGAATTGAACCTCTCCTGTGAGTCCAGTTTTGGATTCTGATGCTTCCCTTCAGGTTTACTGCATCCCTTGGACCTTCTTATTGACGATGAAACACAGATATTGGATCCGAATTTAATACAAAAGTCAAAGTGCCGACTTAAGTAGAAGAGGACTGACACTCTAACTTTCTATAATTTGAACCTCTCTTGTGAATCCAGTTTTAGATTCCGATGCTTCACTTCAGGTTTACTGTATAACTTGGACCTTCTTTTTGACGATAAAACACGAGTTTGAATCCGAATTTAATACAAAAGGCACAATGCCGACTTAAGTACAAGAGCACTGACACTCTAACTTTCTATGATTTCAAACTCTCCTGTGAGTCCAGTTTTAGATTCCGATGCTTCCCATCAGGTTTACTGTATACCTTGGACCTTCTTACTGACGATGAAACACAGAAATTGCATCCGAATTTAATTCACAAGTCACAATGCCGACTTAAGTACAAGAGGACTGACACTCTAACAATCTATGATTTGAACCTCTCCTGTGAGTCCAGTTTTAAATTCCGATGCTTCACTTCGGGTTTACTGTATCCCTTAGACTTTCTTATTGACGATGAAACACAGAGATTGCGTCGGAATGTAATACAAAAGGCACAATGCCGACTTAAGTACAAGAGAACTGACATTCTCACTTTCTATGAATTTAACCTCTCCTGTGATTCCAGTTTTAGATTCCGATGCTTCACATCAGGATTACTGCATACCTTGCTCCTTCTTATTGACGATGAAACACAGAAATTACATCGGAATTTAGTACAAAAGACACAATGCCGACTTAACTACAAGAGAACTGACACTCTCACTTTCTATGATTTGAACCTCTATTGTGAGTCCAGTTTTAGATTCCGATGCTTCACTTCAGGTTTACTGTATCCCATATAACTTCTGATTGACGATGAAACACAGAGTTTGCATCCGAATTTAATACAAAAGGCACAATGCCGACTTAAGTACAAGAGGGCTGACACTCTCACTTTCTATGATTTGAACCTCTCCTGTCAGTACAGTTTTAGATTCCGATGCTTAACTTCAGGTTTACTGTATCCCTTGGACCTTCTTATTGACGATGAAACACAGAGTTTGCATCCGAATTTAATACAAAAGGCACAATGCCGACTTAAGTACAAGAGGACTGACACACTAACTTTCTGCGATTTGAACCTCTCCTGTGAGTCCAGTTTTGGATTCCGATGCTTCACTTCAGGTTTACTGTATACCTTGGACCTTCTTATTGACGATGAAACACAGATATTGCATCCGAATTTAATGCAAAAGGCATAATGCCCGCTTAAGTACAAGAGGACTGACACTCAAATTGTCTGTGATTTGAACCTCTCCTGTGAGTCCAGTTTTAGATTCCGATGCTTCACTTCAAGTTTACTGTATCCCTTGGACCTACTTATTGTCGATGAAACACAGAAATTGCATCCGAATTTAATACGAAAGGCACAATGCCGACTTAAGTACAAGAGGACTGACACTCTAACTTTCTATGATTTGAACCTCTCCTGTGAGTCCAGTTTTAGATTCCAATGTTTCTCTTCATTTTTACTGTGTACCTTGGACCTTCTTATTGACGATCAATCACACTCATTGCATCCGAATTAAATTCTCTAGGCACAATGCCGAGATAAGTACAAGAGGACTGACACTCTAACTTTCTGTGATTTGAACCTCTCCTGTGAGTCCAGTTTTGGATTCCGATGCTTCACTTCAGGTTTACTGCATCCCTTGGACCTTCTTATTGACGATGAAACACAGATATTGGATCCGAATTTAATACAAAAGTCAAAGTGCCGACTTAAGTACAAGAGGACTGACACTCTAACTTTCTATGATTTGAACCTCTCCTGTGAGTCCAGTTTTAGATTCCGATGCTTTACTTCAGGTTTACTGTATACCTCGGACCTTCTTTGTGACGATGAAACACAGGAATTGAATCCGAAATTAATACAAAAGGCACAGTGCCGACTCAAGTACAAGTGGGTTGACACTCTAACTTTCTATGATTTGAACCTCTCCTGTGAATCCAGTTTTAGATTCCGATGCTTCACTTCAGGTTTACTGTATAACTTGGAACTTCGTATTGACGATGAAACACAGAGTTTGCATCCGAATTTAATACAAAAGGCACAATGCCGAATTAAATACAGAAGGACTGAGACTCTAACTTTATTAAATTTTAAACTCTCCTGTGAGTCCAGATTTAGTTCCCGATGCTTCACTTCAGGTTTATTGTATAGCTTGGACCTTCTTATTGACGATGAAACACAGGAATTGCATCCGAAATTAATACAAAAGGCACAATGACGACTTAAGTAAAAGAGGACTGTCACTCTCACTTTCTATGATTTGAACCTCTCCTGTGTGTTTGGTTTTTGATTCCGATGCCTCTCTTCAGGTTTACTGTATCCCTTGGACCTTCTTATTGACGATGAACACAGAAATTGCATCCGAATTTAATACACAAGTCACAATGCCGACTAAAGTACAAGAGGACTGACACTCTCACTTGCTACGATTTGAACTTCTATTGTGAGTCCAGTTTTCGATTCCGATGCTTCACTTCAGGTTTACTGTATCCCATGGAACGTCTTATTCACGATGAACCACAGAGTTTGCATCCGAATTTAATCCAAAAGGCACAATGCCGACTAAAGTACAAGAGGACTGACCCTCTCACTTTCTATAATTTGAACCTCTCCTGTCAGTCCAGTGTTAGATTCCAATGCTTCACTTCAGGTTTGCTGTACCCCTTGGACCGTCTTATTGACGATGAATCACAGAAATATCATCCGAATTTAATACAAAAGGCACAATGCCGTCTTAAGTACAAGAGGACTGACACTCTAACTTTCTATGATTTGAACCTCTCCTGTGAGTCCAGTTTCAGATTCCGATGCATCACATTAGGTTTACTGTATCCCTTGGACCTTCTTATTGACGATGAAACACAGAGTTTGCATTCGAATTTAATACAAAAGGCACAATGCCGTATTAAGTACAAGAGGACTGACACTCTAACTTTCAATGATTTGTACCTCTCCTTTGAGTCCAGTTTTAGATCCGGATGCTTCACTTCAGGTTTTCTGTATACCTTGCACCTTCTTATTGACGATGAAACACAGATATTGCATCCGAATTTAATACAAAAGGCACAATGCCGACTTAAGTACAAGAGAACTGACACTCTCACTTTCTATAATTTGAAACTCTATTATTAGTCCAGTTTTAGATTCCGATGCTTCACTTCAGGTTTACTGTATCCCATGGAACTTCTTATTGACGATGAAACACAGAGTTTGCATCCGAATTTAATACAAAAGGCACAATGCCGACTTAAGTACAAGAGGACTGACATTCTAACTTTCTATTATTTGAACCTCTTCTGTGAGTCCAGTTTTAGATTCCGATGCTTCTATTCAGGATTACTGTGTACCTAGGACCTTCTTATTTACGATGAAACACAGAAATTGCATCCGAATTACATTTAAAAGGCACAATGCCGAGTTAAGTACAAGAGGACTGACACTCTAAATTTCTATGATTTGAACCTCTCCTGTGAGTCCAGTTTTAAATTCCGATGCTTCACTTCAGGGTTCCTGTATATCTTGGACCTTCTTATTGACGATGAAACACAGAGTTTGCATCCGAATTTAATACAAAAGGCACAATGCCGACTTAAGTAAAAGAGGACTGACACTCTCAGTTTCTATGATTTGAACATCTCCTGTGAATCCAGTTTTAGATTCCGTTGCTTCACTTCAGGTTTGCTATATGCCTTGGACCTTCTTATTGAAGATGAAACACAGAAATTGCATCCGAATTTAATACAGAAAGCACAATGCACACTTAAGTACAAGGGGACTGACACTCAAACTTTCTATGATTTGTACCTCTCCTGTGAGTATAGTTTCAGATTCCGATTCTTCACTTCGGGTTTACTGTATCCCTTGGACCTTCTTGTTGACGATGAAACACAGAAATTGCATCCGAATTTAATATAACAGGCGCAATGCCTACTTAAGTACAAGAGGACTTACACTCTAACTTTCTGTGATTTGAACCTCTCCTGTGAGTCCAGTTTTGGATTCTGATGCTTCACTTCTGGTTTACCGCATCCCTTGGACGTTCTTATTGGCGATGAAATACAGATATTGGATCCGAATTTAATAGAAAAGTCACAGTGCCGACTTAAGTACAAGAGGACTGACACTCTAACTTTCTATGATTTGAACCTCTCCTGTGAGTCCAGTTTTAGATTCCGATGCTTCACTTCAGGTTTACTGTATACCTCGGACCTTCTTTGTAACGATGAAACACAGAAATTGCATCCGAAATTAATACAAAAGGCACAATGCCGACTCAAGTACAAGTGGGTTGACACTCTAACTTTCTATGATTTGAACCTCTCCTGTGAATCCAGTTTTAGATTCCGATGCTTCACTTCAGGTTTACTGTATAACTTGGAACTTCGTATTGACGTTGAAACACACAGTTTGCATCCGAATTTAATACAAAAGTCACAATGCCGACTTAAATATAGAAGGACTGACACTCTAACTTTATTTAATTTTAAACTCTCCTGTGAGTCCAGATTTAGATCCCGATGCTTCACTTCAGGTTTACTGTATAGCTTGGACCTTCTTATTGACGATGAAACACAGAAATTGGATCCGAATTTAATACAAAAAGCACAATGCCGACTTAAGTAAAAGAGGACGGACACTCTCACTTTCTATGATTTAAACATCTCCTGTGAGTCCAGTTTTAGATTCCGATGCTTCACTTCAGGTTTACTGTATCCTTTGGACCTTCTTATTTACGATGAAACATAGAAATTGCATCCGAATTTAATACAAAAGGCACAATGCCGACTTAAGTAAAAGAGGACTGTCACTCTCACTTTCTATGATTTGAACCTCTCCTGTGTGTTTAGTTTTAGATTCCGATGCCTCTCTTCAGGTTTACTGTATCCCTTGGACCTTCTTATTGACGATGAAACTCATAAATTGCATCCGAATTTAATACACAAGTCACAATGCCGACTAAAGTACAAGAGGACTGACACTCTCACTTGCTACGATTTGAACCTCTATTGTGAGTTCAGTTTTCGATTCCGATGCTTCACTTCAGGTTTACTGTATCCCATGGAACTTCTTATTCACGATGAACCACAGAGTTGGCATCCGAATTTAATACAAAAGGCACAATGCTGACTTAAGTACAAGAGGACTGACCCTCTCACTTTCTATGATTTGAACCTCTCCTGTCAGTCCAGTGTTAGATTCCAATGCTTCACTTCAGGTTTACTGTACCCCTTGGACCGTCTTATTGACGATGAATCACAGAAATATCATCCGAATTTAATACAAAAGGCACAATGCCGTATTAAGTACAAGAGGACTGACACTCTAATTTTCAATGATTTGAACCTCTCCTTTGAGTCCAGTTTTAGATCCGGATGCTTCACTTCAGGTTTTCTGTATACCTTGCACTTTCTTATTGACGATGAAACACAGATATTGCATCCGAATTTAACACAAAAGGCACAATGCCGACTTAAGTACAAGAGTACTGACACTCTCACTTTCTACGATTTGAACCTCTCCAGTGAGTTTAGTTTTAGATTCCGATGCTTCACTTCAGGTTTACAGTATCCCTTCTACCTTCTTATTGACGATGAAACACAGAGATTGCATCCGAATTTAATACAAAAGGCACAATGCCGACTTAAATACAAGTGGACTGACATTCTAACTTTCTATGATTTGAACCGCTCCTGTGAGTCCAGTTTTAGATTCCGATGCTTCACTTCAGGTTTACTGTATCCCTTGGACCTTCTTATCGACGATGAAACACAGAAATTGCATACGGATTTAATACAAAAAGCACAATGCCGACTTAACTACAAGAGAACTGACACTCTCACTTTCTATAATTTGAACCCCTATTGTGAGTCCAGCCTTAGATTCTGATGCTTCACTTCAGGTTTACTGAATCCCATGGAACTTCTTATTGACGATGAAACACAGAGTTTGCATCCGAGTTTAATACAAAAGGCACAATGCCGACTTAAGTACAAGAGGACTGACACTCTCACTTTCTATGATTTGAACCTCTCCTGTCAGTCCAGTGTTGGATTCCGATGCTTCACTTCAGGTTTACTGTATCCCTTGGACCTTCTTATTGATGATGAACCACAGATATTTCATCCGAATTTAATAGAAAAGCCACAATGCTGACTTAAGTACAAGAGGACTGACACTCTAACTTTCTATAATTTGAACCTCTCCTGTGAGCCCAGTTTTAGATTCCGATTCTTCACTGTAGGCTTACTGTATCCCTTGGACCTTCTTATTGACGATGAAACACAGAGTTTGCATCCGAATTTAATATAAAGGCACAATGCCGACTTCAGTACAAGAGGACTGACACTCTAACTTTCTCTGAGTAGAACCTCTCCTTTGAGTCCAAATTTAGATTCCGATGCTTCACTTCAGGTTTACTGTATACCTTGAACCATCTTATTGACGATGAAACACAGATATTGCATCCGAATTTAATACTAAAAGCACAATGCCGACTTAAGTACAAGAGGACTGACACTCTCACTTTCTGTGATTTGAACCTCTCCTGTGAGTCCAGTTTTGGATTCCGATGCTTCACTTCAGGTTTACTGCATCCCTTGGACCTTCTTATTGACGATGAAACACAGATATTGGATCCGAATTTAATACAAAAGTCACAATGCCGAATTGAGTACAAGAGGACTGACACTGTAAATATCTATGATTTGAACCTCTCTTGTGTGTCCAGTTTTAGATTCCGATGCCTCACTTCAGGTTTACTGTATACCTCGGACCTTCTTTTTGACGATGAAACACAGAAATTGCATCCGAATTTAATACAAAAGGCACAATGCCGACTTAAGTACAAGAGTACTGACACTCTCACTTTCTATGATTTGAACCTCTCCAGTGAGTTTAGTTTTAGATTCCGATGCTTCACTTCAGGTTTACTGTATCCCTTGGACCTTCTTATTGACGATGAAACACACAGTTTGCATCCGAATTAAATACAAAAGGCGCAATGTCGACTTAAGTACAAGAGGGCTGACATTCTAACTTTCTATGATTTGAACCTCTCCTGTGAGTCCAGTTTTAGATTCCGATGCTTCACTTCAGGTTTCCTGTATATCTTGGACCTTCTTATTGACGATGAAACACAGAGTTTGCATCTGAATTTAATACAAAAGGCACAATGCCGTATTAAGTACAAGAGGACTGACACTCTAACTTTCAATGATTTCAACCTCTCCTTTGAGTCCAGTTTTAGTTCCGGATGCTTCACTTCAGGTTTTCTGTATACCTTGCACCTTCTTATTGACGATGAAACACAGATATTGCATCCGAATTTAATACAAAAGGCACAATGCCGACTTAAGTACAAGAGTACTGACACTCTCACTTTCTATGATTTGAACCTCTCCTGTGAGTTTAGTTTTAGATTCCGATGCTTCACTTCAGGTTTACTGTATCCCTTGGACCTTCTTATTGACGATGAAACACAGAGTTTGCATCTGAATTAAATACAAAAGGCGCAATGTCGACTTAAGTACAAGAGGGCTGACACTCTAACTTTCTATGATTTGAACCTCTCCTGTGAGTCCAGTTTTAGATTCCGATGCTTCCCTTCACGTTTACTGTATACCTTGGACCTTCTTACTGACGATGAAACACAGAAATTGCATCCGAATTTAATACAAAAGTCAAAGTGCCGACTTAAGTAGAAGAGGACTGACACTCTAACTTTCTATAATTTGAACCTCTCTTGTGAATCCAGTTTTAGATTCCGATGCTTCACTTCAGGTTTACTGTATAACTTGGACCTCCTTTTTGACGATGAAACACGAGTTTGCATCCGAATTTAATACAAAAGGCACAACGCCGACTTAAGTACAAGAGGACTGACACACTAACTTTCTGCGATTTGAAACTCTCCTGTGAGTCCAGTTTTGGATTCCGATGCTTCACTTCAGGTTTACTGTATACCTTGGACCTTCTTATTGACGATGAAACACAGATATTGCATCCGAATTTAATGCAAAAGGCATAATGCCGACTTAAGTACAAGAGGACTGACACTCTAACTTTCTATGATTTGAACCTCTCCTGTGAGACCAGTTTTAGATTCCGATGCTTTACTTCAGGTTTACTGTATACCTCGGACCTTCTTTGTGACGATGAAACACAGGAATTGCATCCGAAATTAATACAAAAGGCACAGTGCCGACTCAAGTACAAGTGGGTTGACACTCTAACTTTCTATGATTTGAACCTCTCCTGTGAATCCAGTTTTAGGTTCCGATGCTTCACTTCAGGTTTACTGTATAACTTGGAACTTCGTATTGAAGATGAAACACAGAGTTTGCATCCGAATTTAATACAAAAGGCACAATGCCGACTTAAATACAGAAGGACTGACACTCTAACTTTATTTAATTTTAAATTCTCCTGTGGGTCCAGATTTAGTTCCCGATTCTTCACTTCAGGTTTATTGTATAGCTTGGACCTTCTTATTCACGAGGAAACACAGGAATTGCATCCGAAATTAATACAAAAGGCACAATGACGACTTATGTAAAAGAGGACTGTCACTCTCACTTTCTATGATTTGAACCTCTCCTGTGTGTTTATTTTTTGATTCCGATGCCTCTCTTCAGGTTTACTGTATCCCTTGGACCTTCTTATTGACGATGAACACAGAAATTGCATCCGAATATAATACACAAGTCACAATGCCGACTAAAGTACAAGAGGACTGACACTCTCACTTGCTACGATTTGAACCTCTATTGTGAGTCCAGTTTTCGATTCCGATGCTTCACTTCAGGTTTACTGTATCCCATGGAACGTCTTATTCACGATGAACCACAGAGTTTGCATCCGAATTTAATCCAAAAGGCACAATGCCGACTAAAGTACAAGAGGACTGACCCTCTCACTTTCTATGATTTGAACCTCTCCTGTCAGTCCAGTGTTAGATTCCAATGCTTCACTTCAGGTTTGCTGTACCCCTTGGACAGTCTTATTGACGATGAATCACAGAAATATCATCCGAATTTAATACAAAAGGCACAATGCCGTCTTAAGTACAAGAGGACTGACACTCTAACTTTCTATGATTTGAACCTCTCCTGTGAGTCCAGTTTTAGATTCCGATGCTTCACTTTAGGTTTACTGTATCCCTTGGACCTTCTTATTGACGATGAAACACAGAGTTTGCATTCGAATTTAATACAGAAGGCACAATGCCGTATTAAGTACAAGAGGACTGACACTCTAACTTTCAATGATTTGTACCTCTCCTTTGAGTCCAGTTTTAGATCCGGATGCTTCACTTCAGGTTTTCTGTATACCTTGCACCTTCTTATTGACGATGAAACACAGATATTGCATCCGAATTTAATACAAAAGGCACAATGCAGACTTAAGTACAAGAGAACTGACACTCTCACTTTCTATAATTTGAACCTCTATTATTAGTCCAGTTTTTAGATTCCGATGCTTCACTTCAGGTTTACTGTATCCCATGGAACTTCTTATTGACGATGAAACACAGAGTTTGCATCCGAATTAAATACAAAAGGCACAATGCCGACTTAAGTACAAGAGGACTGACATTCTAACTTTCTATTATTTGAACCTCTTCTGTGAGTCCAGTTTTAGATTCCGATGCTTCTATTCAGGTTTACTGTGTACCTAGGACCTTCTTATTTACGATGAAACACAGAAATTGCATCCGAATTAAATTTAAAAGGCACAATGCCGAGTTAAGTACAAGAGGACTGACACTAAATTTCTATGATTTGAACCTCTTCTGTGAGTCCAGTTTTAGATTCCGTTGCTTCACTTCAGGTTTCCTGTATATCTTGGACCTTCTTATTGACGATGAAACACAGAGTTTGCATCCGAAATTAATACAAAAGGCACAATGCCGACTTAAGTAAAAGAGGACTGACACTCTCAGTTTCTATGATTTGAACCTCTCCTGTGAATCCAGTTTAGATTCCGTTGCTTCACTTCAGGTTTGCTGTATGCCTTGGACCTTCTTATTGACGATGAAACACAGAAATTGCATCCGAATTTAATACAAAAAGCACAATGCCCACTTAAGTACAAGGGGACTGACACTCAAACTTTCTATGATTTGAACCTCTCCTGTGAGTCCAGTTTTAGATTCCAATGTTTCTCTTCATTTTTACTGTGTACCTTGGACCTTCTTATTGACGATGAAACACAGAAATTGCATCCGAATTAAATTCACTAAGCACAATGCCGAGTTAAGTAAAAGAGGACTGACACTCTAACTTTCTATGATTTGAACCTCTCCTGTGAATCCAGTTTTAGATTCCGATGCTTCACTTCAATTTTACTGTATAACTTGGTTCTTCGTATTGACGTTGAAACACACAGTTTGCATCCGAATTTCATACAAAAGTCACAATGCCGACTTAAATATAGAATGACTGACACTCTAACTTTATTTAATTTTAAACTCTCCTGTGAGTCCAGATTTAGATCCCGATGCTTCACTTCAGGTTTACTGTATAGCTTGGACCTTCTTATTGACGATGAAACACAGAAATTGGATCCGAATTTAATACAAAAAGCACAATGCCGACTTAAGTAAAAGAGGACGGACACTCTCACTTTCTATGATTTAAACCTCTCCTGTGAGTCCAGTTTTAGATTCCGATGCTTCACTTCAGGTTTACTGCATCCTTTGGACCTTCTTATTTACGATGAAACATAGAAATTGCATCCGAATTTAATACAAAAGGCACAATGCCGACTTAAGTAAAAGAGGACTGTCACTCTCACTTTCTATGATTTTAGATTCCGATGCCTCTCTTCAGGTTTACTGTATCCCTTGGACCTTCTTATTGACGATGAAACACAGAAATTGCATCCGAATTTCATACACAAGTCACAATGCCGACTAAAGTACAAGAGGACTGACACTCTCACTTGCTACGATTTGAACCTCTATTGTGAGACCAGTTTTCGATTCCGATGCTTCACTTCAGGTTTACTGTATCCCATGGAACTTCTTATTCACGATGAACCACAGAGTTGGCATCCGAATTTAATACAAAAGGCACAATGCTGACTTAAGTACAAGAGGACTGACCCTCTCACTTTCTATGATTTGAACCTCTCCTGTCAGTCCAGTGTTAGATTCCAATGCTTCTCTTCAGGTTTACTGTACCCCTTGGACCGTCTTATTGACGATGACTCACAGAAATATCATCCGAATTTAATACAAAAGGCACAATGTCGTCTTAAGTACAAGAGGACTGACACTCTCACTTTCTATGATTTGAGCCTCTCCTGTGAGTCCAGTTTTAGATTCCGATGCTTCACTTTAGGTTTACTGTATCCCTTGGACCTTCTTATTGACGATGAAACACAGAGTTTGCATTCGAATTTAATACAAAAGGCACAATGCCGTACAAGAGGACTGACACTCTAATTTTCAATGATTTGAACCTCTCCTTTGAGTCCAGTTTTAGATCCGGATGCTTCACTTCAGGTTTTCTGTATACCTTGCACTTTCTTATTGACGATGAAACACAGATATTGCATCCGAATTTAATACAAAAGGCACAATGCCGACTTAAGTACAAGAGTACTGACACTCTCACTTTCTATGATTTGAACCTCTCCAGTGAGTTTAGTTTTAGATTCCGATGCTTCACTTCAGGTTTACAGTATCCCTTCTACCTTCTTATTGACGATGAAACACAGAGATTGCATCCGAATTTAATACAAAAGGCACAATGCCGACTTAAGTACAAGTGGACTGACATTCTAACTTTCTATGATTTGAACCGCTCCTGTGAGTCCAGTTTTAGATTCCGATGCTTCACTTCAGGTTTACTGTATCCCTTGGACCTTCTTA
Organism: Schistocerca piceifrons; assembly: GCF_021461385.2. Taxonomy (NCBI): domain Eukaryota; kingdom Metazoa; phylum Arthropoda; class Insecta; order Orthoptera; family Acrididae; genus Schistocerca; species Schistocerca piceifrons. Next base: position 1,110,827,293 of record NC_060139.1, read on the forward strand.
TCGACGATGAAACACAGAAATTGCATACGGATTTAATACAAGAAGCACAATGCCGACTCAACTACAAGAGAACTGACACTCTCACTTTCTAGTATTTGAACCTCTATTATGAGTCCAGTTTTAGATTCCGATGCTTCACTTCAGGTTTACTGTATCCCATGGAACTTCTTATTGACGATGAAACACAGTGTTTGCTTCGGAATGTAATACAAAAGGCACAATGCCGACATAACTACAAGAGAACTGACACTCTCACTTTCTATAATTTGAACCCCTATTGTGAGTCCAGCCTTAGATTCTGATGCTTCACTTCAGGTTTACTGTATCCCATGAAACTTCTTATTGACGATGAAACACAGAGTTTGCATCCGAGTTTAATACAAAAGGCACAATGCCGACTTAAGTACAAGAGGACTGACACTGTCACTTTCTATGATTTGAACCTCTCCTGTGAGCCCAGTTTTAGATTCCGATTCTTCACTGTAGGTTTACTGTATCCCTTGGACCTTCTTATTGACGATGAAACACAGAGTTTGCATCCGAATTTAATATAAAGGCACAATGCCGACTTAAGTACAAGAGGACTGACACTCTAACTTTCTCTGATTAGAACCTCTCCTTTGAGTCCAAATTTAGATTCCGATGCTTCACCTCAGGTTTACTGTATACCTTGAACCATCTTATTGACGATGAAACACAGATATTGCATCCGAATTTAATACTAAAGGCACAATGCCGACTTAAGTACAAGAGGACTGACACTCTCACTTTCTGTGATTTGAACCTCTCCTGTGAGTCCAGTTTTGGATTCCGATGCTTCACTTCAAGTTTACTGCATCCCTTGGACCTTCTTATTGACGATGAAACACAGATATTGGATCCGAATTTAATACAAAAGTCACAATGCCGAATTGAGTACAAGAGGACTGACACTGTAAATATCTATGATTTGAACCTCTCTTGTGTGTCCAGTTTTAGATTCCGATGCTTCACTTCAGGTTTACTGTATACCTCGGACCATCTTTTTGACGATGAAACACAGAAATTGCATCCGGATTTAATACAAAAGGCACAATGCCGACTTAAGTACAAGAGTACTGACACTCTCACTTTCTATGATTTGAACCTCTCCAGTCAGTTTAGTTTTAGATTCCGATGCGTCACTTCAGGTTTACTGTATCCCTTGGACCTTCTTATTGACGATGAAACACACAGTGTGCATCTGAATTAAATACAAAAGGCGCAATGTCGACTTAAGTACAAGAGGGCTGACACTCTAACTTTCTATGATTTGAACCTCTCCTGTGAGTCCAATTTTAGATTCCGATTCTTCACTGTAGGTTTACTGTATCCCTTGGACCTTCTTATTGACGATGAAACACAGAGTTTGCATCCGAATTTAATATAAAGGCACAATGCCGACTTCAGTACAAGAGGACTGACACACTAACTTTCTCTGATTAGAACCTCTCCTTTGAGTCCAAATTTAGATTCCGATGCTTCACTTCAGGTTTACTGTATACCTTGAACCATCTTATTGACGATGAAACACAGATATTGCATCCGAATTTAATACAAAAGGCACAATGCCGACTTAAGTACAAGAGGACTGACACTCTCACTTTCTGTGATTTGAACCTCTCCTGTGAGTCCAGTTTTGGATTCCGATGCTTCACTTCAGGTTTACTGCATCCCTTGGACCTTCTTATTGACGATGAAACACAGATATTGGATCCGAATTTAATACAAAAGTCACAATGCCGAATTGAGTACAAGAGGACTGACACTGTAAATATCTATGATTTGAACCTCTCTTGTGTGTCCAGTTTTAGATTCCGATGCTTCACTTCAGGTTTACTGTATACCTCGGACCTTCTTTTTGACGATGAAACACAGAAATAGCATCCGAATTTAATACAAAAGGCACAATGCCAACTTAAGTACAAGAGTACTGACACTCTCACTTTCTATGATTTGAACCTCTCCAGTGAGTTTAGTTTTAGATTCCGATGCTTCACTTCAGGTTTACTGTATCCCTTGGACCTTCTTATTGACGATGAAACACACAGTGTGCATCCGAATTAAATACAAAAGGCGCAATGTCGACTTAAGTACAAGAGGGCTGACACTCTAACTTTCTATGATTTGAACCTCTCCTGTGAGTCCAGTTTTAGATTCCGATGCTTCCCTTCACGTTTACTGTATACCTTAGACCTTCTTATTGACGATGAAACACAGAAATTGCATCCGAATTTATTACAAAATGTAGAATTCCGGCTTAAGTAAAAGAGGACTGACACTCTAACTTTCTATGATTTGAACCTCTCCTGTGAGTCCAGTTTTAGATTCCGATGCTTCACTTCAGGTTTCCAGTATATCTTGGACCTTCTTATTGACGATGAAACACAGAGTTTGCATCCGAATTTAATACAAAAGGCACAATGCCGTATTAAGTACAAGAGGACTGACACTCTAACTTTCAATGATTTGAACCTCTCCTTTGAGTCCAGTTTTAGATCCGGATGCTTCACTTCAGGTATTCTGTATACCTTGCACCTTCTTATTGACGATGAAACACAGATATTGCATCCGAATTTAATACAAAAGGCACAATGCCGACTTAAGTACAAGAGTACTGACACTCTCACTTTGTATGATTTGAACCTCTCCAGTGAGTTTAGTTTTAGATTCCGATGCTTCACTTCAGGTTTACTGTATCCCTTGGACCTTCTTATTGACGATGAAACACAGAGTTTGCATCCGAATTAAATACAAAAGGCGCAATGTCGACTTAAGTACAAGAGGGCTGACACACTAACTTTCTATGATTTGAACCTCTCCTGTGAGTCCAGTTTTAGATTCCGATGCTTCCCTTCACGTTTACTGTATACCTTAGATCTTCTTATTGACGATGAAACACAGAAATTGCATCCGAATTTATTACAAAATGTAGAATTCCGGCTTAAGTAAAACAGGACTGACACTCTTACTTTCTATGATTTGAACCTCTCCTGTGAGTCCAGTTGTAGATTCCCATGCTACACTTCAGGTTTACTGTACCCTTTGGACCTTCTTTTTGACGATGAAACACAGAAACTGCATCCGAATTAAATTCACTAAGCACAATTCCGAGTTAAGTAAAAGAGGACTGACACTCTAACTTTCTGTGATTTGAACCTCTCCTGTGAGTCCAGTTTTGGATTCCGATGCTTCACTTCAGGTTTACTGCATCCCTTGGACGTTCTTATTGATGATGAAACACAGATATTGCATCCGAATTTAATACAAAAGGCACAATGCCAACTTAAGTACAAGAGTACTGACACTCTCACTTTCTATGATTTGAACCTCTCCTGTGAGTCCAGTTTTAGATTCCGATGCTTCACTTCAGGTTTACTGTATACCTCGGACCTTCTTTGTGACGATGAAACACAGAAATTTCATCAGAAATTAATACAAAAGGCACAATGCCGACACAAGTACAAGTGGGTTGACACTCTAAATTTCTATGATTTGAACCTCTCCTGTGAATCCAGTTTTAGATTCCGATGCTTCACTTCAGGTTTACTGTATAACTTGGAACTTCGTATTGACGTTGAAACACAGAGTTTGCATACGAATTTATAACAAAAGGCACAATGCCGACTTAAATATAGAAGGACTGACACTCTAACTTTATATAATTTTAAACTCTCCTGTGAGTCCAGATTTAGATCCCGATGCTTCACTTCGTGTTTACTGTATAGCTTGGACCTTCTTATTGACGATGAAACACAGAAATTGGATCCGAATTTAATACAAAAAGCACAATGCCGACTTAAGTAAAAGAGGACTGACGCTCTCGCCTTCTATGATTTAAACCTCTCCTGTGAGTCCAGTTTTAGATTCCGATGCTTCACTTCAGGTTTACTGTATCCTTTGGACCTTCTTATTTACGATGAAACACAGAAATTGCATCCGAATTTAATACAAAAGGCACAATGCCGACTTAAGTAAAAGAGGACTGTCACTCTCACTTTCTATGATTTGAACCTCTCCTGTGTGTTTAGTTTTAGATTCCGATGCCTCTCTTCAGGTTTACTGTATCCCTTGGACCTTCTTATTGACGATGAAACACAGAAATTGCATCCGAATTTATTACAAAATGTAGAATGCCGACTTAAGTAAAAGAGGACTGACACTCTCACTTTCTATGATTTGGACCTCTCCTGTGAGTAAAGTTGTAGATTCCGATGCTACACTTCAGGTTTACTGTATCCTTTGAACCTTCTTTTTGCCGATGAAACACAGAAATTGCATCCGAATTTAATACAAAAGGCACATTGCCGACTTAAGTAAAAGAGGACTGACACTCTCAGTTTCTATGATTTGAATCTCTCCTGTGAATCCAGTTTTAGATTCCGTTGCTTCACTTCAGGTTTACTGTATCCCTTGGATCTTCTTATTGACGATGAAACACAGAAATTGCATCCAAATTAAATTCTCTTGGCACAAGTTAAGTACAAGGGGACAGACCCTTTAACTTTCTGTGATTTGAACCTCTCCTGTGAGTCCAGTTTGTGATTCCGATGCTTCACTTCAGGTTTACTGTATCCCTTGGACATTCTTATTGACGATGAAACACATAGTTTGCATTTGAATTTAATACAAAAGGCACAATGCCGTATTAAGTACAAGAGGACTGACACTCTAACTTTCAATGATTTGAACCTCTCCTTTGAGTCCAGTTTTAGATCCGGATGCTTCACTTCAGGTTTTCTGTATACCTTGCACCTTCTAATTGACGATGAAACACAGATATTGCATCCGAATTTAATACAAAAGGCACAATGGCGACTTAAGTACAAGAGGACTGACACTCTTACTTTCTATGATTTGAACTTCTCCAGTGAGTTTAGTTTTAGATTCCGATGCTTCACTTCAGGTTTACAGTATTCCTTCTACCTTGTTATTGACGATGAAACACAGAGTTTGCATCCGAATTTAATACAAAAGGTACAATGCCGACTTAAGTACAAGTGGACTGACATTCTAACTTTCTATGATTTGAACCGCTCCTGTGAGTCCAGTTTTAGATTCCGATGCTTCACTTCAGGTTTACTGTATCCCTTGGACCTTCTTATCGACGATGAAACACAGAAATTGCATCAGAATTTAATACAAAAAGCACAATGCCGATATAACTACAAGAGAACTGACACTCTCACTTTTTAGAATTTGAACCTCTATTATGAGTCCAGTTTTAGATTCCGATGCTTCACTTCAGGTTTACTGTATCCCATGGAACTTCTTATTGACGATGAAACACAGTGTTTGCATCGGAATGTAATACAAAAGGCACAATGCCGACTTAACTACAAGAGAACTGACACTCTCACTTTCTATAATTTGAACCTCTATTGTGAGTCCAGTTTTAGATTCCGATGCTTCACTTCAGGTTTACTGTATCTCATGGAACTTCTTACTGACGATGAAACACAGAGTTTGCATCCGAATTTAATACAGAAGGCACAATGCCGACTTAAGTACAAGAGGACTGACACTCTCACTTTCTATGATTTGAACCTCTCCAGTCAGTCCAGTGTTGGATTCCGATGCTTCACTTCAGGTTTACTGTATGCCTTGGACCTTCTTATTGATGATGAAACACAGATATTTCATCCGAATTTAATAGAAAAGGCACAATGCCGACTGGAAAACAAGAGGACTGACACTCTAACTTTCTATAATCTGAACCTCACCTGTGAGCCCAGTTTTAGATTCCGATGCTTCACTGTATGTTTACTGTATCCCTTGGACCTTCTTATTGACGATGAAACTCAGAGTTTGCATCCGAATTTAATATAAAGGCACAATGCCGACTTAAGTACAAGAGGACTGACACTAACTTTCTCTGATTTGAATCTCTCCTTTGAGTGCAAATTTAGATTCTGATGCTTCACTTCAGGTTTACTGTATACCTTGAACCATCTTATTGACGATGAAACACAGATATTGCATCCGAATTTAATACTAAAGGCACAACGCCGACTTAAGTACAAGAGGACTGACACTCTCACTTTCTATGATTTGAACCTCTCCTGTGAGTCCAGTTTTAGAATCCGATGCTTCACTTCAGGTTTACTGTATCCCTTGGACCTTCTTATTGACGATGAAACACAGAGTTTGCATCCGAATTAAATACAAAAGGCGCAATGTCGACTTAAGTACAAGAGGGCTGACACTCTAACTTTCTATGATTTGCACCTCTCCTGTGAGTCCAGTTTTAGATTCCGATGCTTCCCTTCACGTTTACTGTATACCTTGGACCTTCTTACTGACGATGAAACACAGAAATTGCATCCGAATTTAATACAAAAGTCAAAGTGCCGACTTAAGTAGAAGAGGATTGACACTCTAACTTTCTATAATTTGAACCTCTCTTGTGAATCCAGTTTTAGATTCCGATGCTTCACTTCGGGTTTACTGTATAACTTGGACCTCCTTTTTGACGATGAAACACGAGTTTGCATCCGAATTTAATACAAAAGGCACAATGCCGACTTAACTACAAGAGAACTGACACTCTCACTTTCTATGATCTGAACCTCTATTGTGAGTCCAGTTTTAGATTCCGATGCTTCACTTCAGGTTTACTGTATCCCATATAACTTCTGATTGACGATGAAACACAGAGTTTGCATCCGAATTTAATACAAAAGGCACAATGCCGACTTAAGTACAAGAGGGCTGACACTCTCTCTTTCTATGATTTGAACCTCTCCTGTCAGTACAGTTTTAGATTCCGATGCTTCACTTCAGGTTTACTGTATCCCTTGGACCTTCTTATTGACGATGAAACACAGACTTTGCATCCGAATTTAATACAAAAGGCACAATGCCGACTTAAGTACAAGAGGACTGACACACTAACTTTCTGCGATTTGAACCTCTCCTGTGAGTCCAGTTTTGGATTCCGATGCTTCACTTCAGGTTTACTGTATACCTTGGACCTTCTTATTGACGATGAAACACAGATATTGCATCCGAATTTAATGCAAAAGGCATAATGCCGACTTAAGTACAAGAGGACTGACACTCAAATTTTCTGTGATTTGAACCTCTCCTGTGAGTCCAGTTTTAGATTCCGATGCTTCACTTCAAGTTTACTGTATCCCTTGGACCTTCTTATTGTCGATGAAACACAGAAATGGCATCCGAATTTAATACGAAAGGCACAATGCCGTCTTAAGTACAAGAGGACTGACACTCTAACTTTCTATGATTTGAACCTCTCCTGTGAATCCAGTTTTAGGTTCTGATGCTTCACTTCAGGTTTACTGTATAACTTGGAACTTCGTATTGACGATGAAACACAGAGATTGCATCCGAATTTAATACAAAACGCACAATGCCGACTTAAATACAGAAGGACTGACACTCTAACTTTATTTAATTTTAAACTCTCCTGTAAGTCCAGATTTAGTTCCCGATGCTTCACTTCAGGTTTATTGTATAGCTTGGACCTTCTTATTGACGAGGAAACACAGGAATTGTATCCGAAATTAATACAAAAGGCACAATGACGACTTAAGTAAAAGAGGACTGTCACTCTCACTTTCTATGATTTGAACCTCTCCTGTGTGTTTAGTTTTTGATTCCGATGCCTCTCTTCAGGTTTACTGTATCCCTTGGACCTTCTTATTGACGATGAACACAGAAATTGCATCCGAATTTAATACACAAGTCACAATGCCGACTAAAGTACAAGAGGACTGACACTCTCACTTGCTACGATTTGAACCTCTATTGTGAGTCCAGTTTTCGATTCCGATGCTTCACTTCAGGTTTACTGTATCCCATGGAACGTCTTATTCACGATGAACCACAGAGTTTGCATCGGAATTTAATCCAAAAGGCACAATGCCGACTAAAGTACAAGAGGACTGACCCTCTCACTTTCTATGATTTGAACCTCTCCTGTCAGTCCAGTGTTAGATTCCAATGCTTCACTTCAGGTTTGCTGTACCCCTTGGACCGTCTTATTGACGATGAATCACAGAAATATCATCCGAATTTAATACAAAACGCACAATGCCGTCTTAAGTACAAGAGGACTGACACTCTAACTTTCTTTGATTTGAACCTCTCCTGTGAGTCCAGTTTTAGATTCCGATGCTTCACTTCAGGTTTACTGTATCCCATGGAACTTCTTATTGACGATGAAACACAGAGTTTGCATCCGAATTAAATACAAAAGGCACAATGCCGACTTAAGTACAAGAGGACTGACATTCTAACTTTCTTTTATTTGAACCTCTTCTGTGAGTCCAGTTTTAGATTCCGATGCTTCTATTCAGGTTTACTGTGTACCTAGGACCTTCTTATTTACGATGAAACACAGAAATTGCATCCGAATTAAATTTGAAAGGCACAATGCCGAGATAAGTACAAGAGGACTGACACTAAATTTCTATGATTTGAACCTCTCCTGTGAGTCCAGTTTTAGATTCCGTTGCTTCACTTCAGGTTTCCTGTATACCTTGGACCTTCTTATTGACGATGAAACACAGAGTTTGCATCCGAATTTAATACAAAAGGCACAATGCCGACTTAAGTAAAAGAGGACTGACACTCTCAGTTTCTATGATTTGAACCTCTCCTGTGAATCCAGTTTTAGATTCCGTTGCTTCACTTCAGGTTTGCTGTATGCCTTGGACCTTCTTATTGACGATGAAACACAGAAATTGCATCCGAATTTAATACAAAAAGCACAATGCCCACTTAAGTACAAGGGGACTGACACTCAAACTTTCTATGATTTGAACCTCTCCTGTGAGTATAGTTTCAGATTCCGATTCTTCACTTCGGGTTTACTGTATCCCTTGGACCTTCTTGTTGACGATGAAACACAGAAATTGCATCCGAATTTAATACAACAGGCACAATGCCGACTTAAGTACAAGAGGACTGACACTCTAACTTTCTATGATTTGAACCTCTCCTGTGAGTCCAGTTTTAGATTCCAATGTTTCTCTTCATTTTTACTGTGTACCTTGGACCTTCTTATTGACGATGAAACACAGAAATTGCTTCCGAATTAAATTCACTAAGCACAATGCCGAGTTAAGTAAAAGAGGACTGACACTCTAACTTTCTGTGATTTGAACCTCTCCTGTGAGTCCAGTTTTGGAATCTGATGGTTCACTTCAGGTTTACCGCATCCCTTGGACGTTCTTATTGGCGATGAAATACAGATATTGGATCCGAATTTAATAGAAAAGTCACAGTGCCGACTTAAGTACAAGAGGACTGACGCTCTAACTTTCTATGATTTGAACCTCTCCTGTGAGTCCAGTTTTAGATTCCGATGCTTCACTTCAGGTTTACTGTATACCTCGGACCTTCTTTGTAACGATGAAACACAGAAATTGCATCCGAAATTAATACAAAAGGCACAATGCCGGCTCAAGTACAAGTGGGTTGACACTCTAACTTTCTATGATTTGAACCTCTCCTGTGAATCCAGTTTTAGATTCCGATGCTTCACTTCAATTTTACTGTATAACTTGGAACTTCGTATTGACGTTGAAACACACAGTTTGCATCCGAATTTAATACAAAAGTCACAATGCCGACTTAAATATAGAATGACTGACACTCTAACTTTATTTAATTTTAAACTCTCCTGTGAGTCCAGATTTAGATCCCGATGCTTCACTTCAGGTTTACTGTATAGCTTGGACCTTCTTATTGACGATGAAACACAGAAATTGGATCCGAATTTAATACAAAAAGCACAATGCCGACTTAAGTAAAAGAGGACGGACACTCTCACTTTCTATGATTTAAACCTCTCCTGTGAGTCCAGTTTTAGATTCCGATGCTTCACTTCAGGTTTACTGCATCCTTTGGACCTTCTTATTTACGATGAAACATAGAAATTGCATCCGAATTTAATACAAAAGGCACAATGCCGACTTAAGTAAAAGAGGACTGTCACTCTCACTTTCTATGATTTGAACCTCTCCTGTGTGTTTAGTTTTAGATTCCGATGCCTCTCTTCAGGTTTACTGTATCCCTTGGACCTTCTTATTGACGATGAAACACAGAAATTGCATCCGAATTTAATACACAAGTCACAATGCCGACTAAAGTACAAGAGGACTGACACTCTCACTTGCTACGATTTGAACCTCTATTGTGAGTCCAGTTTTCGATTCCGATGCTTCACTTCAGGTTTACTGTATCCCATGGAACTTCTTATTCACGATGAACCACAGAGTTGGCATCCGAATTTAATACAAAAGGCACAATGCTGACTTAAGTACAAGAGGACTGACCCTCTCACTTTCTATGATTTGAACCTCTCCTGTCAGTCCAGTGTTAGATTCCAATGCTTCACTTCTGGTTTACTGTACCCCTTGGACCGTCTTATTGACGATGACTCACAGAAATATCATCCGAATTTAATACAAAAGGCACAATGTCGTCTTAAGTACAAGAGGACTGACACTCTAACTTTCTATGATTTGAGCCTCTCCTGTGAGTCCAGTTTTAGATTCCGATGCTTCACTTTAGGTTTACTGTATCCCTTGGACCTTCTTATTGACGATGAAACACAGAGTTTGCATTCGAATTTAATACAAAAGGCACAATGCCGTATTAAGTACAAGAGGACTGACACTCTAATTTTCAATGATTTGAACCTCTCCTTTGAGTCCAGTTTTAGATCCGGATGCTTCACTTCAGGTTTTCTGTATACCTTGCACTTTCTTATTGACGATGAAACACAGATATTGCATCCGAATTTAATACAAAAGGCACAATGCCGACTTAAGTACAAGAGTACTGACACTCTCACTTTCTATGATTTGAACCTCTTCAGTGAGTTTAGTTTTAGATTCCGATGCTTCACTTCAGGTTTACAGTATCCCTTCTACCTTCTTATTGTCGATGAAACACAGAGATTGCATCCGAATTTAATACAAAAGGCACAATGCCGACTTAAGTACAAGTGGACTGACATTCTAACTTTTTATGATTTGAACCGCTCCTGTGAGTCCAGTTTTAGATTCCGATGCTTCACTTCAGGTTTACTGTATCCCTTGGACCTTCTTATCGACGATGAAACACAGAAATTGCATACGGATTTAATACAAGAAGCACAATGCCGACCTAACTACAAGAGAACTGACACTCTCACTTTCTAGTATTTGAACCTCTATTATGAGTCCAGTTTTAGATTCCGATGCTTCACTTCAGGTTTACTGTATCCCATGGAACTTCTTATTGACGATGAAACACAGTGTTTGCATCGGAATGTAATACAAAAGGCACAATGCCGACTTAACTACAAGAGAACTGACACTCTCACCTTCTATAATTTGAACCCCTATTGTGAGTCCAGCCTTAGATTCTGATGCTTCACTTCAGGTTTACTGTATCCCATGGAACTTCTTATTGACGATGAAACACAGAGTTTGCATCCGAGTTTAATACAAAAGGCACAATGCCGACTTAAGTACAAGAGGACTGACACTGTCACTTTCTATGATTTTAACCTCTCCTGTCAGTCCAGTTTTGGATTCCGATGCTTCACTTCAGGTTTACTGTATCCCTTGGACCTTCTTATTGATGATGAAACACAGATATTTCATCCGAATTTAATAGAAAAGCCACAATGCTGACTTAAGTACAAGAGGACTGACACTCTAACTTTCTATAATTTGAACCTCTCCTGTGAGCCCAGTTTTAGATTCCGATTCTTCACTGTAGGTTTACTGTATCCCTTGGACCTTCTTATTGACGATGAAACACAGAGTTTGCATCCGAATTTAATATAAAGGCACAATGCCGACTTCAGTACAAGAGGACTGACACTCTAACTTTCTCTGATTAGAACCTCTCCTTTGAGTCCAAATTTAGATTCCGATGCTTCACCTCAGGTTTACTGTATACCTTGAACCATCTTATTGACGATGAAACACAGATATTGCATCCGAATTTAATTCTAAAGGCACAATGCCGACTTAAGTACAAGAGGACTGACACTCTCACTTTCTGTGATTTGAACCTCTCCTGTGAGTCCAGTTTTGGATTCCGATGCTTCACTTCAGGTTTACTGCATCCCTTGGACCTTCTTATTGACGATGAAACACAGATATTGGATCCGAATTTAATACAAAAGTCACAATGACGAATTGAGTACAAGAGGACTGACACTGTAAATATCTATGATTTGAACCTCTCTTGTGTGTCCAGTTTTAGATTCCGATGCTTCACTTCAGGTTTACTGTATACCTCGGACCTTCTTTTTGACGATGAAACACAGAAATTGCATCCGAATTTAATACAAAAGGCACAATGCCGACTTAAGTACAAGAGTACTGACACTCTCACTTTCTATGATTTGAACCTCTCCAGTGAGTTTAGTTTTAGATTCCGATGCTTCACTTCAGGTTTACTGTATCCCTTGGACCTTCTTATTGACGATGAAACACACAGTGTGCATCCGAATTAAATACAAAAGGCGCAATGTCGACTTAAGTACAAGAGGGCTGACACTCTAACTTTCTTTGATTTGAACCTCTCCTGTGAGTCCAGTTTTAGATTCCGATTCTTCACTGTAGGTTTACTGTATCCCTTGGACCTTCTTATTGACGATGAAACACAGAGTTTGCATCCGAATTTAATATAAAGGCACAATGCCGACTTCAGTACAAGAGGACTGACAGTCTAACTTTCTCTGATTAGAACCTCTCCTTTGAGTCCAAATTTAGATTCCGATGCTTCACTTCAGGTTTACTGTATACCTTGAACCATCTTATTGACGATGAAACACAGATATTGCATCCGAATTTAATACTAAAGGCACAATGCCGACTTAAGTACAAGAGGACTGACACTCTCACTTTCTGTGATTTGAACCTCTCCTGTGAGTCCAGTTTTGGATTCCGATGCTTCACTTTTCGGGTTTACTGCATCCCTTGGACCTTCTTATTGACGATGAAACACAGATATTGGATCCGAATTTAATACAAAAGTCACAATGCCGAATTGAGTACAAGAGGACTGACACTGTAAATATCTATGATTTGAACCTCTCTTGTGTGTCCAGTTTTAGATTCCGATGCTTCACTTCAGGTTTACTGTATACCTCGGACCTTCTTTTTGACGATGAAACACAGAAATAGCATCCGAATTTAATACAAAAGGCACAATGCCGACTTAAGTACAAGAGTACTGACACTCTCACTTTCTATGATTTGAACCTCTCCAGTGAGTTTAGTTTTAGATTCCGATGCTTCACTTCAGGTTTACTGTATCCCTTGGACCTTCTTATTGACGATGAAACACACAGTGTGCATCCGAATTAAATACAAAAGGCGCAATGTCGACTTAAGTACAAGAGGGCTGACACTCTAACTTTCTATGATTTGAACCTCTCCTGTGAGTCCAGTTTTAGATTCCGATGCTTCCCTTCACGTTTACTGTATACCTTAGACCTTCTTATTGACGATGAAACACAGAAATTGCATCCGAATTTATAACAAAATGTAGAATTCCGGCTTAAGTAAAAGGGGACTGACACTCTAACTTTCTATGATTTGAACCTCTCCTGTGAGTCCAGTTTTAGATTCCGATGCTTCACTTCAGGTTTCCTGTATATCTTGGACCTTCTTATTGACGATGAAACACAAAGTTTGCATCCGAATTTAATACAAAAGGCACAATGCCGTATTAAGTACAAGAGGACTGACACTCTAACTTTCAATGATTTGAACCTCTCCTTTGAGTCCAGTTTTAGATCCGGATGCTTCACTTCAGGTATTCTGTATACCTTGCACCTTCTAATTGACGATGAAACACAGATATTGCATCCGAATTTAATACAAAAGGCACAATGCCGACTTAAGTACAAGAGAACTGACACTCTCACTTTCTATGATTTGAACCTCTCCAGTGAGTTTAGTTTTAGATTCCGATGCTTCACTTCAGGTTTACTGTATCCCTTGGACCTTCTTATTGACGATGAAACACAGAGTTTGCATCCGAATTAGATACAAAAGGCGCAATGTCGACTTAAGTACAAGAGGGCTGACACTCTAACTTTCTATGATTTGAACCTCTCCTGTGAGTCCAGTTTTAGATTCCGATGCTTCCCTTCACGTTTACTGTATACCTTAGACCTTCTTATTGACGATGAAACACAGAAATGGCATCCGAATTTATTACAAAATGTAGAATTCCGGCTCAAGTAAAACAGGACTGACACTCTTACTTTCTATGATTTGAAACTCTCCTGTGAGTCCAGTTGTAGATTCCCATGCTACACTTCAGGTTTACTGTACCCTTTGGACCTTCTTTTTGACGATGAAACACAGAAACTGCATCCGAATTAAATTCACTAAGCACAATTCCGAGTTAAGTAAAAGAGGACTGACACTCTAACTTTCTGTGATTTGAACCTCTCCTGTGAGTCCAGTTTTGGATTCCGATGCTTCACTTCAGGTTTACTGCATCCCTTGGACGTTCTTATTGATGATGAAATACAGATATTGGATCCGAATTTAATACAAAAGTCACAGTGCTGACTTAAGTACAAGAGGACTGACACTCTAACTTTCTATGATTTGAACCTCTCCTGTGAGTCCAGTTTTAGATTCCGATGCCTCACTTCAGGTTTACTGTATACCTCGGACCTTCTTTGTGACGATGAAACACAGAATTTGCATCAGAAATTAATACAAAAGGCACAATGCCGACACAAGTACAAGTGGGTTGACACTCTAAATTTCTATGATTTGAACCTCTCCTGTGAATCCAGTTTTAGATTCCGATGCTTCACTTCAGGTTTACTGTATAACTTGGAACTTCGTATTGACGTTGAAACACAGAGTTTGCATCCGAATTTATAACAAAAGGCACAATGCCGACTTAAATATAGAAGGACTGACACTCTAACTTTATTTAATTTTAAACTCTCCTGTGAGTCCAGATTTAGATCCCGATGCTTCACTTCGTGTTTACTGTATAGCTTGGACCTTCTTATTGACGATGAAACACAGAAATTGGATCCGAATTTAATACAAAAAACACAATGCCGACTTAAGTAAAAGAGGACTGACGCTCTCGCCTTCTATGATTTAAACCTCTCCTGTGAGTCCAGTTTTAGATTCCGATGCTTCACTTCATGTTTACTGTATCCTTTGGACCTTCTTATTTACGATGAAACACAGAAATTGCATCCGAATTTAATACAAAAGGCACAATGCCGACTTAAGTAAAAGAGGACTGTCACTCTCACTTTCTATGATTTGAACCTCTCCTGTGTGTTTAGTTTTGGATTCCGATGCCTCTCTTCAGGTTTACTGTATCCCTTGGACCTTCTTATTGACGATGAAACACAGAAATTGCATCCGAATTTATTACAAAATGTAGAATGCCGACTTAAGTAAAAGAGGACTGACACTCTCACTTTCTATGATTTGAACCTCTCCTGTGAGTAAAGTTGTAGATTCCGATGCTACACTTCAGGTTTACTGTATCCTTTGAACCTTCTTTTTGCCGATGAAACACAGAAATTGCATCCGAATTTAATACAAAAGGCACATTGCCGACTTAAGTAAAAGAGGACTGACACTTTCAGTTTCTATGATTTGAATCTCTCCTGTGAATCCAGTTTTAGATTCCGTTGCTTCACTTCAGGTTTACTGTATCCCTTGGATCTTCTTATTGACGATGAAACACAGAAATTGCATCCAAATTAAATTCTCTTGGCACAATGCCGAGTTAAGTACAAGAGGACTGACCCTCTAACTTTTTGTGATTTGAACCTCTCCTGTGAGTCCAGTTTGTGATTCCGATGCTTCCCTTCAGGTTTACTGTATCCCTTGGACCTTCTTATTGATGATGAAACACACAGTTTGCATTCGAATTTAATACAAAAGGCACAATGCCGTATTAAGTACAAGAGGACTGACACTCTAACTTTCAATGATTTGAACCTCTCCTTTGAGTCCAGTTTTAGAACCGGATGCTTCACTTCAGGTTTTCTGTATACCTTGCACCTTCTAATTGACGATGAAACACAGATATTGCATCCGAATTTAATACAAATGGCACAATGGCGACTTAAGTACAAGAGGACTGACACTCTTACTTTCTATGATTTGAACTTCTCCAGTGAGTTTAGTTTTAGATTCCGATGCTTCACTTCAGGTTTACAGTATTCCTTCTACCTTCTTATTGACGATGAAACACAGAGTTTGCATCCGAATTAGATACAAAAGGCGCAATGTCGACTTAAGTACAAGAGGGCTGACACTCTAACTTTCTATGATTTGAACCTCTCCTGTGAGTCCAGTTTTAGATTCCGATGCTTCCCTTCACGTTTACTGTATACCTTAGACCTTCTTATTGACGATGAAACACAGAAATGGCATCCGAATTTATTACAAAATGTAGAATTCCGGCTCAAGTAAAACAGGACTGACACTCTTACTTTCTATGATTTGAAACTCTCCTGTGAGTCCAGTTGTAGATTCCC
>NC_060139.1:1110844323-1110940876 GCF_021461385.2 Schistocerca piceifrons
CGACTGAGTAAAAGAGAACTGACTCTCTCACTTTCTATGATTTGAACCTCTCCTGTGAGTCCAGTTTTAGATTCCTATGCTTCACTTAGGTTTACTGTATCCCTTGGACCGCTTCTTATTCACGATGAAACACTGAATTGCATCCTATTTAATACAAAAGGCACAATGCCGACATCAGTGATAGAGGACTGACAGTCTAACTTCTCTGATTAGAACCTCTCCTGTGAGTCCAGATTTAGATTCCGATGCTTCACTTCAGGTTTACTGTATACCTTGGACCATCTTATTGACGATGAAACACAGATAATGGCATCCGAATTTAATACAAAAGGCACAATGCCGACTTAAGTACAAGAGGACTGACACTCTCACTTTCTGTGATTTGAACCTCTCCTGTGAGTCCAGTTTTGGATTCCGATGCTTCACTTTTCGGGTTTACTGCATCCCTTGGACCTTCTTATTGACGATGAAACACAGATATTGGATCCGAATTTAATACAAAAGTCACAATGCCGAATTGAGTACAAGAGGACTGACACTGTAAATATCTATGATTTGAACCTCTCTTGTGTGTCCAGTTTTAGATTCCGATGCTTCACTTCAGGTTTACTGTATACTTCGGACCTTCTTTTTGACGATGAAACACAGAAATAGCATCCGAATTTAATACAAAAGGCACAATGCCGACTTAAGTACAAGAGTACTGACACTCTCACTTTCTATGATTTGAACCTCTCCAGTGAGTTTAGTTTTAGATTCCGATGCTTCACTTCAGGTTTACTGTATCCCTTGGACCTTCTTATTGACGATGAAACACACAGTGTGCATCCGAATTAAATACAAAAGGCGCAATGTCGACTTAAGTACAAGAGGGCTGACACTCTAACTTTCTATGATTTGAACCTCTCCTGTGAGTCCAGTTTTAGATTCCGATGCTTCCCTTCACGTTTACTGTATACCTTAGACCTTCTTATTGACGATGAAACACAGAAATTGCATCCGAATTTATAACAAAATGTAGAATTCCGGCTTAAGTAAAAGGGGACTGACACTCTAACTTTCTATGATTTGAACCTCTCCTGTGAGTCCAGTTTTAGATTCCGATGCTTCACTTCAGGTTTCCTGTATATCTTGGACCTTCTTATTGACGATGAAACACAAAGTTTGCATCCGAATTTAATACAAAAGGCACAATGCCGTATTAAGTACAAGAGGACTGACACTCTAACTTTCAATGATTTGAACCTCTCCTTTGAGTCCAGTTTTAGATCCGGATGCTTCACTTCAGGTATTCTGTATACCTTGCACCTTCTAATTGACGATGAAACACAGATATTGCATCCGAATTTAATACAAAAGGCACAATGCCGACTTAAGTACAAGAGAACTGACACTCTCACTTTCTATGGTTTGAACCTCTCCAGTGAGTTTAGTTTTAGATTCCGATGCTTCACTTCAGGTTTACTGTATCCCTTGGACCTTCTTATTGACGATGAAACACAGAGTTTGCATCCGAATTAGATACAAAAGGCGCAATGTCGACTTAAGTACAAGAGGGCTGACACTCTAACTTTCTATGATTTGAACCTCTCCTGTGAGTCCAGTTTTAGATTCCGATGCTTCCCTTCACGTTTACTGTATACCTTAGACCTTCTTATTGACGATGAAACACAGAAATTGCATCCGAATTTATTACAAAATGTAGAATTCCGGCTTAAGTAAAACAGGACTGACACTCTTACTTTCTATGATTTGAAACTCTCCTGTGAGTCCAGTTGTAGATTCCCATGCTACACTTCAGGCTTACTGTACCCTTTGGACCTTCTTTTTGACGATGAAACACAGAAACTGCATCCGAATTAAATTCACTAAGCACAATTCCGAGTTAAGTAAAAGAGGACTGACACTCTAACTTTCTGTGATTTGAACCTCTCCTGTGAGTCCAGTTTTGGATTCCGATGCTTCACTTCAGGTTTACTGCATCCCTTGGACGTTCTTATTGATGATGAAATACAGATATTGGATCCGAATTTAATACAAAAGTCACAGTGCTGACTTAAGTACAAGAGGACTGACACTCTAACTTTCTATGATTTGAACCTCTCCTGTGAGTCCAGTTTTAGATTCCGATGCCTCACTTCAGGTTTACTGTATACCTCGGACCTTCTTTGTGACGATGAAACACAGAAATTGCATCAGAAATTAATACAAAAGGCACAATGCCGACACAAGTACAAGTGGGTTGACACTCTAAATTTCTATGATTTGAACCTCTCCTGTGAATCCAGTTTTAGATTCCGATGCTTCACTTCAGGTTTACTGTATAACTTAAAACTTCGTATTGACGTTGAAACACAGAGTTTGCATCCGAATTTATAACAAAAGGCACAATGCCGACTTAAATATAGAAGGACTGACACTCTAACTTTATTTAATTTTAAACTCTCCTGTGAGTCCAGATTTAGATCCCGATGCTTCACTTCGTGTTTACTGTATAGCTTGGACCTTCTTATTGACGATGAAACACAGAAATTGGATCCGAATTTAATACAAAAAACACAATGCCGACTTAAGTAAAAGAGGACTGACGCTCTCGCCTTCTATGATTTAAACCTCTCCTGTGAGTCCAGTTTTAGATTCCGATGCTTCACTTCATGTTTACTGTATCCTTTGGACCTTCTTATTTACGATGAAACACAGAAATTGCATCCGAATTTAATACAAAAGGCACAATGCCGACTTAAGTAAAAGAGGACTGTCACTCTCACTTTCTATGATTTGAACCTCTCCTGTGTGTTTAGTTTTGGATTCCGATGCCTCTCTTCAGGTTTACTGTATCCCTTGGACCTTCTTATTGACGATGAAACACAGAAATTGCATCCGAATTTATTACAAAATGTAGAATGCCGACTTAAGTAAAAGAGGACTGACACTCTCACTTTCTATGATTTGAACCTCTCCTGTGAGTAAAGTTGTAGATTCCGATGCTACACTTCAGGTTTACTGTATCCTTTGAACCTTCTTTTTGCCGATGAAACACAGAAATTGCATCCGAATTTAATACAAAAGGCACATTGCCGACTTAAGTAAAAGAGGACTGACACTCTCAGTTTCTATGATTTGAATCTCTCCTGTGAATCCAGTTTTAGATTCCGTTGCTTCACTTCAGGTTTACTGTATCCCTTGGATCTTCTTATTGACGATGAAACACAGAAATTGCATCCAAATTAAATTCTCTTGGCACAATGCCGAGTTAAGTACAAGAGGACTGACCCTCTAACTTTTTGTGATTTGAACCTCTCCTGTGAGTCCAGTTTGTGATTCCGATGCTTCACTTCAGGTTTACTGTATCCCTTGGACCTTCTTATTGATGATGAAACACACAGTTTGCATTCGAATTTAATACAAAAGGCACAATGCCGTATTAAGTACAAAAGGACTGACACTCTAACTTTCAATGATTTGAACCTCTCCTTTGAGTCCAGTTTTAGATCCGGATGCTTCACTTCAGGTTTTCTGTATACCTTGCACCTTCTAATTGACGATGAAACACAGATATTGCATCCGAATTTAATACAAATGGCACAATGGCGACTTAAGTACAAGAGGACTGACACTCTTACTTTCTATGATTTGAACTTCTCCAGTGAGTTTAGTTTTAGATTCCGATGCTTCACTTCAGGTTTACAGTATTCCTTCTACCTTCTTATTGACGATGAAACACAGAGTTTGCATCCGAATTTAATACAAAAGGTACAATGCCGACTTAAGTACAAGTGGACTGACATTCTAAATTTCTATGATTTGAAACGCTCCTGTGAGTCCAGTTTTAGATTCCGATGCTTCACTTCAGGTTTACTGTATCCCTTGGACCTTCTTTCGACGATGAAACACAGAAATTGCATCAGAATTTAATACAAAAAGCACAATGCCGACATAACTAAAAGAGAACTGACACTCTCACTTTTTAGAATTTGAACCTCTATTATGAGTCCAGTTTTAGATTCCGATGCTTCACTTCAGGTTTACTGTATCCCATGGAACTTCTTATTCACGATGAAACACAGTGTTTGCATCGGAATGTAATACAAAAGGCACAATGCCGACTTAACTACAAGAGAACTGACACTCTCACTTTCTATAATTTGAACCTCTATTGTGAGTCCAGTTTTAGATTCCGATGCTTCACTTCAGGTTTACTGTATCTCATGGAACTTCTTACTGACGATGAAACACAGAGTTTGCATCCGAATTTAATACAGAAGGCACAATGCCGACTTAAGTACAAGAGGACTGACACTCTCACTTTCTATGATTTGAACCTCTCCAGTCAGTCCAGTGTTGGATTCCGATGCTTCACTTCAGGTTTACTGTATGCCTTGGACCTTCTTATTGATGATGAAACACAGATATTTCATCCGAATTTAATAGAAAAGGCACAATGCCGACTGGAAAACAAGAGGACTGACACTCTAACTTTCTATAATCTGAACCTCACCTGTGAGCCCAGTTTTAGATTCCGATGCTTCACTGTAGGTTTACTGTATCCCTTGGACCTTCTTATTGACGATGAAACTCAGAGTTTGCATCCGAATTTAATATAAAGGCACAATGCCGACTTAAGTACAAGAGGACTGACACTAACTGTCTCTGATTTGAATCTCTCCTTTGAGTGCAAATTTAGATTCTGATGCATCACTTCAGGTTTACTGTATACCTTGAACCATCTTATTGACGATGAAACACAGATATTGCATCCGAATTTAATACTAAAGGCACAACGCCGACTTAAGTACAAGAGGACTGACACTCTCACTTTCTATGATTTGAACCTCTCCTGTGAGTCCAGTTTTAGATTCCGATGCTTCACTTCAGGTTAACAGAATCCCTTGGACCTTCTTATTGACGATGAAACACAGAGTCTGCATCCGAATTTAATACAAAAGGCACAATGCCGACTTAAGTACAAGAGGACTGACATTCTAACTTTCTATGATTTGCACCTCTCCTGTGAGTCCAGTTTTAGATTCCGATGCTTCTCTTCAGGTTTACCGTGTACCTAGGACCTTCTTATTTACGATGAAACACAGAAATTGCATCCGAATTGAATTTAAAAGGCACAATGCTGAGTTAAGTACAATAGGACTGACACTCTAACTTTCTAAGATTTGAACCTCTCCTGTGAGTCCAGTTTTAGATTCCGATGCTTCACTTCAGGTTTACTGTATAACTTGGACCTTCTTATTGACGATGAAACACAGAGTTTGCATCCGAATTTAATACAAAAGGCACAATGCCGACTTAAGTACAAGAGGACTGACACTCTAACTTTCTATGATTACAAATTCCCCTGTGAGTCCAGTTTTAGATTCCGATGCTTCCCTTCACGTTTACTGTATACCTTAGACCTTCTTATTGACGATGAAACACAGAAATTGCATCCGAATTTAATACAAAAGTCACAATGCCGACTTAAGTAGAAGAGGACTGACACTCTAACTTTCTATTATTTGAACCTCTCCTGTGAGTCCAGTTTTAGATTCCGATTCTTCACTGTAGGTTTACTGTATCCCTTGGACCTTCTTATTGACGATGAAACACAGAGTTTGCATCCGAATTTAATATAAAGGCACAATGCCGACTTCAGTACAAGAGGACTGACACTCTAACTTTCTCTGATTAGAACCTCTCCTTTGAGTCCAAATTTAGATTCCGATGCTTCACTTCAGTTTTACTGTATACCTTGAACCATCTTATTGACGATGAAACACAGATATTGCATCCGAATTTAATACTAAAGGCACAATGCCGACTTAAGTACAAGAGGACTGACACTCTCACTTTCTGTGATTTGAACCTCTCCTGTGAGTCCAGTTTTGGATTCCGATGCTTCACTTCAGGTTTACTGCATCCCTTGGACCTTCTTATTGACGATGAAACACAGATATTGGATCCGAATTTAATACAAAAGTCACAATGCCGAATTGAGTACAAGAGGACTGACACTGTAAATATCTATGATTTGAACCTCTCTTGTGTGTCCAGTTTTAGATTCCGATGCTTCACTTCAGGTTTACTGTATACCTCGGACCTTCTTTTTGACGATGAAACACAGAAATAGCATCCGAATTTAATACAAAAGGCACAATGCCGACTTAAGTACAAGAGTACTGACACTCTCACTTTCTATGATTTGAACCTCTCCAGTGAGTTTACTTTTAGATTCCGATGCTTCACTTCAGGTTTACTGTATCCCTTGGACCTTCTTATTGACGATGAAACACACAGTGTGCATCCGAATTAAATACAAAAGGCGAAATGTCGACTTAAGTACAAGAGGGCTGACACTCTAACTTTCTATGATTTGAACCTCTCCTGTGAGTCCAGTTTTAGATTCCGATGCTTCCCTTCACGTTTACTGTATACCTTAGACCTTCTTATTGACGATGAAACACAGAAATTGCATCCGAATTTATAACAAAATGTAGAATTCCGGCTTAAGTAAAAGAGGACTGACACTCTAAGTTTCTATGATTTGAACCTATCCTGTGAGTCCAGTTTTAGATTCCGATGCTTCACTTCAGGTTTCCTGTATATCTTGGACCTTCTTATTGACGATGAAACACAGAGTTTGCATCCGAATTTAATACAAAAGGCACAATGCCGTATTAAGTACAAGAGGACTGACACTCTAACTTTCAATGATTTGAACCTCTCCTTTGAGTCCAGTTTTAGATCCGGATGCTTCATTTCAGGTATTCTGTATACCTTGCACCTTCTTATTGACGATGAAACACAGATATTGCATCCGAATTTAATACAAAAGGCACAATGCCGACTTAAGTACAGGAGTACTGACACTCTCACTTTCTATGATTTGAACCTCTCCAGTGAGTTTAGTTTTAGATTCCGATGCTTCACTTCAGGTTTACTGTATCCCTGGGACCTTCTTATTGACGATGAAACACAGAGTTTGCATCCGAATTAAATACAAAAGGCGCAATGTCGACTTAAGTACAAGAGGGCTGACACTCTAACTTTCTATGATTTGAACCTCTCCTGTGAGTCCAGTTTTAGATTCCGATGCTTCCCTTCACGTTTACTGTATACCTTAGACCTTCTTATTGACGATGAAACACAGAAATTGCATCCGAATTTATTACAAAATGTAGAATTCCGGCTTAAGTAAAACAGGACTGACACTCTTACTTTCTATGATTTGAACCTCTCCTGTGAGTCCAGTTGTAGATTCCCATGCTACACTTCAGGTTTACTGTACCCTTTGGACCTTCTTTTTGACGATGAAACACAGAAACTGCATCCGAATTAAATTCACTAAGCACAATTCCGAGTTAAGTAAAAGAGGACTGACACTCTAACTTTCTGTGATTTGAACCTCTCCTGTGAGTCCAGTTTTGGATTCCGATGCTTCACTTCAGGTTTACTGCATCCCTTGGACGTTCTTATTGATGATGAAATACAGATATTGGATCCGAATTTAATACAAAAGTCACAGTGCTGACTTAAGTACAAGAGGACTGACACTCTAAGTTTCTATGATTTGAACCTCTCCTGTGAGTCCAGTTTTAGATTCCGATGCTTCACTTCAGGTTTACTGTATACCTCGGACCTTCTTTGTGACGATGAAACACAGAAATTGCATCAGAAATTAATACAAAAGGCACAATGCCGACACAAGTACAAGTGGGTTGACACTCTAAATTTCTATGATTTGAACCTCTCCTGTGAATCCAGTTTTAGATTCCGATGCTTCACTTCAGGTTTACTGTATAACTTGGAACTTCGTATTGACGTTGAAACACAGAGTTTGCATCCGAATTTATAACAAAAGGCACAATGCCGACTTAAATATAGAAGGACTGACACTCTAACTTTATTTAATTTTAAACTCTCCTGTGAGTCCAGATTTAGATCCCGATGCTTCACTTCGTGTTTACTGTATAGCTTGGACCTTCTTATTGACGATGAAACACAGAAATTGGATCCGAATTTAATACAAAAAGCACAATGCCGACTTAAGTAAAAGAGGACTGACGCTCTCGCCTTCTATGATTTAAACCTCTCCTGTGATTCCAGTTGTAGATTCCGATGCCTCACTTCAGGTTTACTGTATCCTTTGGACCTTCTTATTTACGATGAAACACAGAAATTGCATCCGAATTTAATACAAAAGGCACAATGCCGACTTAAGTAAAAGAGGACTGTCACTCTCACTTTCTATGATTTGAACCTCTCCTGTGTGTTTAGTTTTGGATTCCGATGCCTCTCTTCAGGTTTACTGTATCCCTTGGACCTTCTTATTGACGATGAAACACAGAAATTGCATCCGAATTTATTACAAAATGTAGAATGCCGACTTAAGTAAAGGAGGACTGACACTCTCACTTTCTATGATTTGAACCTCTCCTGTGAGTAAAGTTGTAGATTCCGATGCTACACTTCAGGTTTACTGTATCCTTTGAACCTTCTTTTTGCCGATGAAACACAGAAATTGCATCCGAATTTAATACAAAAGGCACATTGCCGACTTAAGTAAAAGAGGACTGACACTCTCAGTTTCTATGATTTTGAATCTCTCCTGTGAATCCAGTTTTAGATTCCGTTGCTTCACTTCAGGTTTACTGTATCCCTTGGATCTTCTTATTGACGATGAAACACAGAAATTGCATCCAAATTAAATTCTCTTGGCACAATGCCGAGTTAAGTACAAGAGGACTGACCCTCTAAATTTCTGTGATTTGAACCTCTCCTGTGAGTCCAGTTTGTGATTCCGATGCTTCACTTCAGGTTTACTGTATCCCTTGGACCTTCTTATTGACGACGAAACACATAGTTTGCATTCGAATTTAATACAAAAGGCACAATGCCGTATTAAGTACAAGAGGACTGACACTCTCACTTTCTGTGATTTGAACCTCTCCTGTGAGTCCAGTTTTGGATTCCGATGCTTCACTTCAGGTTTACTGCATCCCTTGGACCTTCTTATTGACGATGAAACACAGATATTGGATCCGAATTTAATACAAAAGTCACAATGCCGAATTGAGTACAAGAGGACTGACACTGTAAATATCTATGATTTGAACCTCTCTTGTGTGTCCAGTTTTAGATTCCGATGCTTCACTTCAGGTTTACTGTATACCTCGGACCTTCTTTTTGACGATGAAACACAGAAATAGCATCCGAATTTAATACAAAAGGCACAATGCCGACTTAAGTACAAGAGTACTGACACTCTCACTTTCTATGATTTGAACCTCTCCAGTGAGTTTACTTTTAGATTCCGATGCTTCACTTCAGGTTTACTGTATCCCTTGGACCTTCTTATTGACGATGAAACACACAGTGTGCATCCGAATTAAATACAAAAGGCGAAATGTCGACTTAAGTACAAGAGGGCTGACACTCTAACTTTCTATGATTTGAACCTCTCCTGTGAGTCCAGTTTTAGATTCCGATGCTTCCCTTCACGTTTACTGTATACCTTAGACCTTCTTATTGACGATGAAACACAGAAATTGCATCCGAATTTATAACAAAATGTAGAATTCCGGCTTAAGTAAAAGAGGACTGACACTCTAACTTTCTATGATTTGAACCTCTCCTGTGAGTCCAGTTTTAGATTCCGATGCTTCACTTCAGGTTTCCTGTATATCTTGGACCTTCTTATTGACGATGAAACACAGAGTTTGCATCCGAATTTAATACAAAAGGCACAATGCCGTATTAAGTACAAGAGGACTGACACTCTAACTTTCAATGATTTGAACCTCTCCTTTGAGTCCAGTTTTAGATCCGGATGCTTCATTTCAGGTATTCTGTATACCTTGCACCTTCTTATTGACGATGAAACACAGATATTGCATCCGAATTTAATACAAAAGGCACAATGCCGACTTAAGTACAGGAGTACTGACACTCTCACTTTCTATGATTTGAACCTCTCCAGTGAGTTTAGTTTTAGATTCCGATGCTTCACTTCAGGTTTACTGTATCCCTGGGACCTTCTTATTGACGATGAAACACAGAGTTTGCATCCGAATTAAATACAAAAGGCGCAATGTCGACTTAAGTACAAGAGGGCTGACACTCTAACTTTCTATGATTTGAACCTCTCCTGTGAGTCCAGTTTTAGATTCCGATGCTTCCCTTCACGTTTACTGTATACCTTAGACCTTCTTATTGACGATGAAACACAGAAATTGCATCCGAATTTATTACAAAATGTAGAATTCCGGCTTAAGTAAAACAGGACTGACACTCTTACTTTCTATGATTTGAACCTCTCCTGTGAGTCCAGTTGTAGATTCCCATGCTACACTTCAGGTTTACTGTACCCTTTGGACCTTCTTTTTGACGATGAAACACAGAAACTGCATCCGAATTAAATTCACTAAGCACAATTCCGAGTTAAGTAAAAGAGGACTGACACTCTAACTTTCTGTGATTTGAACCTCTCCTGTGAGTCCAGTTTTGGATTCCGATGCTTCACTTCAGGTTTACTGCATCCCTTGGACGTTCTTATTGATGATGAAATACAGATATTGGATCCGAATTTAATACAAAAGTCACAGTGCTGACTTAAGTACAAGAGGACTGACACTCTAAGTTTCTATGATTTGAACCTCTCCTGTGAGTCCAGTTTTAGATTCCGATGCTTCACTTCAGGTTTACTGTATACCTCGGACCTTCTTTGTGACGATGAAACACAGAAATTGCATCAGAAATTAATACAAAAGGCACAATGCCGACACAAGTACAAGTGGGTTGACACTCTAAATTTCTATGATTTGAACCTCTCCTGTGAATCCAGTTTTAGATTCCGATGCTTCACTTCAGGTTTACTGTATAACTTGGAACTTCGTATTGACGTTGAAACACAGAGTTTGCATCCGAATTTATAACAAAAGGCACAATGCCGACTTAAATATAGAAGGACTGACACTCTAACTTTATTTAATTTTAAACTCTCCTGTGAGTCCAGATTTAGATCCCGATGCTTCACTTCGTGTTTACTGTATAGCTTGGACCTTCTTATTGACGATGAAACACAGAAATTGGATCCGAATGTAATACAAAAAGCACAATGCCGACTTAAGTAAAAGAGGACTGACGCTCTCGCCTTCTATGATTTAAACCTCTCCTGTGATTCCAGTTGTAGATTCCGATGCCTCACTTCAGGTTTACTGTATCCTTTGGACCTTCTTATTTACGATGAAACACAGAAATTGCATCCGAATTTAATACAAAAGGCACAATGCCGACTTAAGTAAAAGAGGACTGTCACTCTCACTTTCTATGATTTGAACCTCTCCTGTGTGTTTAGTTTTGGATTCCGATGCCTCTCTTCAGGTTTACTGTATCCCTTGGACCTTCTTATTGACGATGAAACACAGAAATTGCATCCGAATTTATTACAAAATGTAGAATGCCGACTTAAGTAAAGGAGGACTGACACTCTCACTTTCTATGATTTGAACCTCTCCTGTGAGTAAAGTTGTAGATTCCGATGCTACACTTCAGGTTTACTGTATCCTTTGAACCTTCTTTTTGCCGATGAAACACAGAAATTGCATCCGAATTTAATACAAAAGGCACATTGCCGACTTAAGTAAAAGAGGACTGACACTCTCAGTTTCTATGATTTTGAATCTCTCCTGTGAATCCAGTTTTAGATTCCGTTGCTTCACTTCAGGTTTACTGTATCCCTTGGATCTTCTTATTGACGATGAAACACAGAAATTGCATCCAAATTAAATTCTCTTGGCACAATGCCGAGTTAAGTACAAGAGGACTGACCCTCTAAATTTCTGTGATTTGAACCTCTCCTGTGAGTCCAGTTTGTGATTCCGATGCTTCACTTCAGGTTTACTGTATCCCTTGGACCTTCTTATTGACGACGAAACACATAGTTTGCATTCGAATTTAATACAAAAGGCACAATGCCGTATTAAGTACAAGAGGACTGACACTCTAACTTTCAATGATTTGAACCTCTCCTTTGAGTCCAGTTTTAGATCCGGATGCTTCACTTCAGGTTTTCTGATTACCTTGCACCTTCTAATTGACGATGAAACACAGATATTGCATCCGAATTTAATACAAAAGGCACAATGGCGACTTAAGTACAAGAGGACTGACACTCTTACTTTCTATGATTTGACTTTCTCCAGTGAGTTTAGTTTTAGATTCCGATGCTTCACTTCAGGTTTACAGTATTCCTTCTACCTTCTTATAGACGATGAAACACAGAGTTTGCATCCGAATTTAATACAAAAGGTACAATGCCGACTTAAGTACAAGTGGACTGACATTCTAACTTTCTATGATTTGAACCGCTCCTGTGAGTCCAGTTTTAGATTCCGATGCTTCACTTCAGGTTTACTGTATCCCTTGGACCTTCTTATCGACGATGAAACACAGAAATTGCATCAGAATTTAATACAAAAAGCACAATGCCGACATAACTATAAGAGAACTGACACTCTCACTTTTTAGAATTTGAACCTCTATTATGAGTCCAGTTTTAGATTCCGATGCTTCACTTCAGGTTTACTGTATCCCATGGAACTTCTTATTGACGATGAAACACAGTGTTTGCATCGGAATGTAATACAAAAGGCAAAATGCCGACTTAACTACAAGAGAACTGACACTCTCACTTTCTATAATTTGAACCTCTATTGTGAGTCCAGTTTTAGATTCCGATGCTTCACTTCAGGTTTACTGTATCTCATGGAACTTCTTACTGACGATGAAACACAGAGTTTGCATCCGAATTTAATACAAAAGGCACAAAGCCGACTTAAGTACAAGAGGACCGACACTCTCACTTTCTATGATTTGAACCTCTCCTGTCAGTCCAGTGTTGGACTCCGATGCTTCGCTTCAGGTTTACTGTATCCCTTGGACCTTCTTATTGATGATGAAACACAGATATTTCATCCGAATTTAACAGAAAAGGCACAATGCCGACTGAAAAACAAGAGGACTGACACTCTAACTTTCTATAATCTGAACCTCACCTGTGAGCCCAGTTTTAGATTCCGATGCTTCACTGTAGGTTTACTGTATCCCTTGGACCTTATTATTGACGATGAAACTCAGAGTTTGCATCCGAATTTAATATAAAGGCACAATGCCGACTTAAGTACAAGAGGACTGACACTAACTTTCCCTGATTTGGACCTCTCCTTTGAGTCCAAATTTAGATTCTGATGCTTCACTTCAGGTTTACTGTATACCTTGAACCATCTTGTTGACGATGAAACACAGATATTGCATCCGAATTTAATACTAAAGGCACAACGGCGACTTAAGTACAAGAGGACTGACACTCTCACTTTCTATGATTTGAACCTCTCCTGTGAGTCCAGTTTTAGATTCCGATGCTTCACTTCAGGTTAACAGAATCCCTTGGACCTTCTTATTGACGATGTAACACAGAGTCTGCATCCGAATTTAATACAAAAGGCACAATGCCGACTTAAGTACAAGAGGACTGACATTCTAATTTCTATGAATTGAAACTCTCCAGTGAGTCCAGTTTTAGATTCCAATGCTTCACTTCAGGTTCACTGTATAACTTGGACCTTCTTATTGACGATGAAACACAGAGTTTGCATCCGAATTTAATACAAAAGGCACAATGCCGACATAAGTACAAGAGGACTGACACTCTAACTTTCTATGATTTCAAACTCTCCTGTGAGTCCAGTTTTAGATTCCGATGTTTCCCTTCACGTTTACTGTATACCTTAGACCTTCTTATTGACGATGAAACACAGAAATTGCATCCGAATTTAATACAAAAGTCACAATGCCGACTTAAGTAGAAGAGGACTGACACTCTAACTTTCTATAATTTGATCCTCTCCTGTGAGTCCAGTTTGAGATTCCGATGCTTCACTTCAGGTTTACTGTATAACTTGCAACTTCTTATTGACGATGAAACACAGAGTTTGCATCCGAATTTAGTACAAAAGGCACAATGCCGACTTAAATACAAGAGGACTGACACTCTAACTATCTATGATTTCAAACTCTCCTGTGGGTCCAGATTTAGATTCCGATGCTTCACTTCAGGTTTACTGTATACCTTGGACACTCTTATTGACGATGAAACACAGAAATTGCATCCGAATGTAATACAAAAGGCACAATGCCGACTTAAGTAAAAGAGGACTGACACTCTCACTTTCTATGAATTTTACCTCTCCTGTGATTCCAGTTTTAGATTCAGATGCTTCACTTCAGGATAACTGCATACATTGCACCTTCTTATTGACGATGAAACACAGAAATTACATCGGAATTTAGTACAAAAGACACAATGCCGTCTTAACTACAAGAGAACTGACACTCTCACTTTCTATGATTTAAACCTCTATTGTGAGTCCAGTTTTAGATTCCGATGCTTCACTTCTGGTTTACTGTATCGCACTGAACTTCTTATTGACGATGAAACACAGAGTTTGTATCCGAATTTAATACAAAAGGCACAACGCCGACTTAAGGACAAGAGGACTGACACTCAAACGTTTTATGATTTGAACCTCTCCTGTCAGTCCAGTTTTAAATTCCGATGCTTCAATTCAGGTTTACTGGATCCCTTGGACCATCTTATTGACGATGAAACACAGAAATTGCATCCGAATTTAATACAATAGGCACAATGGCGACTTAAGTACAAGAGGACTGACACTCTAACTTTCTATGATTTGAACCCCTCCTGCGAGTGCAGTTTTAGATTCCGATGCTTTACTTCAGGTTTACTGCATCCCTTGGACCTTCTTATTGACGTGAAACACAGAAATTGCATCCGAATTTAATACAAAAGTCACAATGCCGACTTATGTACAAGGGGACTGACACTCTAACTTTCTATATTTCTAACTCTCCTGTGAGTCCAGTTTTAGATTCCGATGCTTCCCTTAAGGTTTACTGTATACGTGGGAACTTCTTACTGACGATGAAACACAGAAATTGCATCCGAATTAAATTCAAAAGGTACAATGCCGAGTTAAGTACAAAAGGACTGACACTCTAACTTTCTATGATTTGAACCTCTCCTGTGAGTCCAGTTTTAAATTCCGATGCTTCACTTCAGGTTTATTGCACCCCTTGGACCTTCTTATTGACGATGAAACACAGATATTGGATTCGAATTTCATTCAAAAGTCACAATGCCGACTTCGTACAAGAGGACTGACACTCTAACTTTCTATGATTTGAACCTCTCCTGTGTGTCCAGTTTTAGATTCCGATGCTTCACTTCAGGTTTACTGTATCCCTTGGACTTTCTTATTGATGATGAAACACAGAAATTGCATCGGAATGTAATACAAAAGGCACAATGCCGACTTAAGTATAACAGGACTGACACTCTCACTTTCTATGAATTTAACCTCTCCTGTGATTCCAGTTTTAGATTCAGATGCTTCACTTCAGGATAACTGCATACATTGCACCTTCTTATTGACGATGAAACACAGAAATTACATCGGAATTTAGTACAAAAGACACAATGCCGACTTAACTACAAGAGAACTGACACTCTCACTTTCTATGATTTGCACCTCTATTGTGAGTCCAGTTTTAGATTCTGATGCTTCACTTCAGGTTTACTGTATCCCATGGTACTTCTTATTGACGATGAAGCACAGAGTTTGCATCCTAATATAATACAAAAGGCACAATGCCGACTTAAGTACAAGAGGACTGACACTCTAACTATCTATGATTTGAACCTCTCCTGTGTGTCCAGTTTAAGATTCCGATGCTTCACTTCAGGTTTACTGTACTCCTCGGACCTTCTTTTTGATGATGAAGCACAGAAATTGCATCCGAATTTAATACAAAAGGCACAATGCCGACTTAAGTGCAAGAGGACTGACACTCAAACTTTCTATGATTTGAACCTCCTCCTGTGAGTCCAGTTTTAGATTCCGATGCTTCAATTCAGTTTTACTGTATCCCTTGGACCTTCTTATTGACGATGAAACACAGAAATTGCATCCGAATTTAATACAAAATGCACAATGCCGACTTAAGTACAAGAGGACTGACACTCTAACTTTCTGCGATTTGAACCTCTCCTGTGAGTCCAGTTTGAGATTCCGATGCTTCACTTCAGGTTTACTGTATTTCTTGGACCTTCTTATTGACGATGAAACACAGAAATTGCATCCGAATTTAATGCAAAATGCACAATGCCGTCTTAAGTACAAGAGAACTGACACTCAAACATTCTATGATTTGAACCTCTCCTGTGAGTCCAGTTTTAGATTCCGATGCTTCACTTCAGGTTTACTGTATCCCTTGGACCTTCTTATTGACGACGAAACACAGAAATTGCATACGAATTTAATACAAAAGGCACAATGCCGACTTAAGTACAAGAGGACAGACACTCTAACTTTCTATGATTTGAAAATCTCCTTTGAGTCCAGTTTTAGATTCCGATGCTTCACTTCGGGTTTTCTGTATACCATGCACCTTCTTATTGACGATGAAACACAGATATTGCATCCGAATTTAATACAAAAGGCACAATGCCGACTTAAGTACAAGAGGACTGACACTCTCACTTTCTATGATTTGAACCTCTCCTGTGAGTCCAGTTTTAGATTCCGATGCTTCACTTCAGGTTTACTGTATCCCTTGGACCTTCTTATCGACGATGAAACACAGAAATTGCATCCGAATTTAATACAAAATCACAATGCCGACTTAACTACAAGAGAACTGACACTCTCACTTTCTATAACTTGAACCTCTATTGTGAATCCAATCTAAGATTCCGATGCTTCACTTCAGGTTTGCTGTGTCTCATGGAACTTCTTATTGACGATGAAACACAGTGTTTGCATCGGAATGTAATACAAAAGGCACAATGCCGACTTAACTACAAGAGAACTGACACTCTCACTTTCTATAATTTGAACCTCTATTGTGAGTCCAGTTTTAGATTCCGATGCTTCACTTCAGGTTAACTGTATCCCATGGAACTTCTTATTGACGATGAAACGCAGAGTTTGCATCCGAATTTAATACAAAAGGCACAATGCCGACTTAAGTACAAGAGGACTGACACTCTCACTTTCTATGATTTGAACCTCTCCTGTCAGTCCAGTGTTGGATTCCGATGCTTCACTTCAGGTTTACTGTATCCCTTGGACCTTCTTATTGGTGATGAAACACAGATATTTCATCCGAATTTAATACAAAAGGCACAATGCCGACTTAAGTACAAGAGGACTGACTCTCTAACTCTCTATAATTTGAACCTCTCCTGTGAGCCCAGTTTTAGATTCCGATGCTTCACTTTAGGTTTACTGTATCCCTTGGACCTTCTTATTGACGATGAAACACAGAGTTTGCATCCGAAATTAATACAAAGGCACAATGCCGACTTAAGTACAAGAGGACTGACATTCTAACTTTCTCTGATTGGAACCTCTCCTTTGAGTCCAAATTTAGTTTCCTATGCTTCACTTCATGTTTACTTTATACCTTGCACCATTTTATTGACGATGAAACACAGATATTGCATCCGAATTTAATACAAAAGGCACAATGCCGACTTAAGTACAGGAGGACTGACACTCTCACTTTCTATGATTTGAACCTCTTCTGTGAGTCCAGTTTTAGATTCCGATGCTTCACTTCAGGTTAACAGTATCCCTAGGACCTTCTTATTGACGATGAAACACAGAGTCTGCATCCGAATTTAATACAAAAGGCACAATGCCGACTTAAGTACAAGAGGACTGACATTCTAACTTTCTATGAGATGAACCTCTCCTGTGAGTCCAGTTTTAGATTCCGATGCTTCTATTCAGGTTTAATGTGTACCTAGGACCTTCTTATTTAGGATGAAACACAGAAATAGCATCCAAATTAAATTTAAAAGGCACAATGCCGACTTGAGTACAAGAGGACTAACACTCTAAATTTCTATGATTTGAACCTCTCTTGTGAGCCCAGTTTTAGATTCCGATGCTTCACTTCAGGTTTACTGTATACCTCGGACCTTCTTTTTGACGATGAAACACAGAAATTGCATCCCAATTTAATACAAAAGGCACAATGCCGACTTAAGTACAAGAGGACTGACACTCTAACTTTCTATGATTTCATACTCTCCTGTGAGTCCAGTTTTAGATTCCGATGCTTCATTTCAGGTTTACTGTATACCTTAGACCTTCTTATTGACGATGAAACACAGAAATTGCATCCGAATTTATTACAAAATGTAGAATGCCGATTTAAGTAAAAGAGGACTGATACTCTCACCTCTATGATTTGAACCTCTCCTGTGAGTCCAGTTGTAGATTCCGATGCTACACTTCAGGTTTACTGTATCCTTCGGACCTTCTTTTTGACGATGAAACACAGAAATTGCATCCGAATTTAATACAAAAGGCACAATGCCGACTTAAGTACAAGAGGACTCACACTCAAACTTTCTATGATTTGAACCTCTCCTGTGAGTCCAGTTTTAGATTCCGATGCTTCTCTTCTGGTTTACTGTGTACCTTGGACCTTCTTATTGACGATGAAACACAGAAATTGCATCCGAATTAAATTCCAAAGGCACAATTCCGAGTTAAGTACAAGAGGACTGACACTCTAACTTTCTATGATTTGAACCTCTCCTGCGAGTCCAGTTTTAGATTCCGATGCTTCACTTCAGGTTTACTGCATCCCTTGGACCTTCTTATTGACGATGAAACACAGAGTTTGCATCCGAATTTAATACAAAAGTCACAATGCCGACTTAAGTAGAAGAGGACTGACACTCTAACTTCAATGATTTGAAACTCTCCTTTGAGTCCAGTTTTAGATTCCGATGCTTCACTTCAGGTTTACTGTATACCTTGCACCTTCTTGTTGACGATGAAACACAGATATTGCATCCGAATTTAATACAAAAGGCACAATGCCAACTTAAGTACAAGAGGACTGACACTCTCACTTTCCATGATTTGAACCTCTCCTGTGAGTCCAGTTTTAGATTCCGATGCTTCACTTCAGGTTAACAGTATCCCTTGGACCTTCTTATTGACGATGAAACACAGAGTCTGCATCCGAATTTAATACAAAAGGCACAATGCCGACTTAAGTACAAGAGGACTCACATTCTAACTGTCTAAGATTTGAACCTCTCCTGTGAGTCCAGTTTTAGATTCCGATGCTTCTATTCAGGTTTACTGTGTACCTAGGACCTTCTTATATAGGATGAAACACAGAAATAGCATTCGAATTAAATTTAAAAGGCACAATGCCGAGTTAAGTACAAGAGGACTGACACTCTAACTTTCAATGATTTGAACCTCTCCTGTGAGTCCAGTTTTAGATTCCGATGCTTCACTTTACGTTTACTGCATCCCTTGGACCTTCTTATTGACGGGGAATCACAGAGATTGCATCAGAATTTAGTACAAAAGTCACAATGCCGACTAGTGTACAAGAGGACTAACACTCTAAATTTCTATGATTTGAACCTCTCTTGTGAGTCGAGTTTTAGATTCCGATGCTTCACTTCAGGTTTACTGTATACCTCGGACCTTCTTTCTGACGATGAAACACAGAAATTGCATCCGAATTAAATTCAAAACGCACAATGCCGTGTTAAGTACAAAAGGACTGACACTCTAACTTCCTATGATTTGAACCTCTCCTGTGAGTCCAGTTTTAGATTCCGATGCTTCACTTCAGGTTTACTGTATAACTTGCAACTTCTTATTGACGATGAAACACAGAGTTTGCATCGGAATGTAATACAAAAGGCACAATGCCGACTTAACTACAAGAGAACTGACACTCTCACTTTCTATAATTTGATCCTCTATTGTGAGTCCAGTCTTAGATTCCGAAGCTTCACTTCAGATTTACTGTATCCCATGGAACTTCTTACTGACGATGAAACACAGAGTTTGCATCCGAATTTAATACAAAAGGCACAATGCCGACTTAAGTACAAGAGGACCGACACTCTCACTTTCTATGATTTGAACCTCTCCAGTCAGTCCAGTGTTGGATTCCGATGCTTCACTTCAGGTTTACTGTATCCCTTGGACCTTCTTATTGATGATGAAACACAGATATTTCATCCGAATTTAATAGAAAAGGCACAATGCCGACTGAAAAACAAGAGGACTGACACACTAACTTTCTATAATCTGAACCTCACCTGTGAGCCCAGTTTTAGATTCCGATGCTTCACTGTAGGTTTACTGTATCCCTTGGACCTTCTTATTGACGATGAAACTCAGAGTTTGCATCCGAATTTAATATAAAGGCACAATGCCGACTTAAGTACAAGAGGACTGACACTAACTTTCCCTGATTTGAACCTCTCCTTTGAGTCCAAATTTAGATTCTGATGCTTCACTTCAGGTTTACTGTATACCTTGAACCATCTTATTGACGATGAAACACAGATATTGCATCCGAATTTAATACTAAAGGCACAACGCCGACTTAAGTACAAGAGGACTGACACTCTCACTTTCTATGATTTGAACCTCTCCTGTGAGTCCAGTTTTAGATTCCGATGCTTCACTTCAGGTTAACAGAATCCCTTGGACCTTCTTATTGACAATGAAACACAGAGTCTGCATCCGAATTTAATACAAAAGGCACAATGCCGACTTAAGTACAAGAGGACTGACATTCTAATTTCTATGAATTGAAACTCTCCAGTGAGTCCAGTTTTAGATTCCAATGCTTCACTTCAGGTTTACTGTATAACTTGGACCTTCTTATTGACGATGAAACACAGAGTTTGCATCCGAATTTAATACAAAAGGCACAATGCCGACTTAAGTACAAGAGGACTGACACTCTAACTTTCTATGATTTCAAACTCTCCTGTGAGTCCAGTTTTAGATTCCGATGCTTCCCTTCACGTTTACTGTATACCTTAGACCTTCTTATTGACGATGAAACACAGAAATTGCATCCGAATTTAATACAAAAGTCACAATGCCGACTTAAGTAGAAGAGGACTGACACTCTAACTTTCTATAATTTGATCCTCTCCTGTGAGTCCAGTTTTAGATTCCGATGCTTCCCTTCAGGTTTACTGTATACGTTGGACCTTCTTACTGACGATGAAACACAGAAATTGCATCCGAATTAAATTCAAAACGCACAATGCCGTGTTAAGTACAAAAGGACTGACACTCTAACTTTCTATGATTTGAACCTCTCCTGTGAGTCCAGTTTTAGATTCCGATGCTTCACTTCAGGTTTACTGTATAACTTGCAACTTCTTATTGACGATGAAACACAGAGTTTGCATCCGAATTTAGTACAAAAGGCACAATGCCGACTTAAATACAAGAGGACTGACACTCTAACTATCTATGATTTCAAACTCTCCTGTGGGTCCAGATTTAGATTCCGATGCTTCACTTCAGGTTTACTGTATACCTTGGACACTCTTATTGACGATGAAACACAGAAATTGCATCCGAATGTAATACAAAAGGCACAATGCCGACTTAAGTAAAAGAGGACTGACACTCTCACTTTCTATGATTTGAACCTCTCCCTGAAGTCCAGTTTCAGATTCCGATGCTACACTTCAGGTTTACTGTATACTTTGGACCTTCTTATTTACGATGAAACACAGAAATTGCATCCGAATGTAATACAAAAGCACAATGCCGACTTAAGTAAAAGAGGACTGACACTCTCACTTTCTATGAATTTAACCTCTCCTGTGATTCCAGTTTTAGATTCAGATGCTTCACTTCAGGATAACTGCATACATTGCACCTTCTTATTGACGATGAAACACAGAAATTACATCGGAATTTAGTACAAAAGACACAATGCCGTCTTAACTACAAGAGAACTGACACTCTCACTTTCTATGATTTAAACCTCTATTGTGAGTCCAGTTTTAGATTCCGATGCTTCACTTCTGGTTTACTGTATCGCACTGAACTTCTTATTGACGATGAAACACAGAGTTCGTATCCGAATTTAATACAAAAGGCACAACGCCGACTTAAGAACAAGAGGACTGACACTCAAACTTTTTATGATTTGAACCTCTCCAGTCAGTCCAGTTTTAAATTCCGATGCTTCAATTCAGGTTTACTGTATCCCTTGGACCTTCTTATTGACGATGAAACACAGAAATTGCATCCGAATTTAATACAATAGGCACAATGGCGACTTAAGTACAAGAGGACTGACACTCTAACTTTCTATGATTTGAACCCCTCCTGCGAGTGCAGTTTTAGATTCCGATGCTTCACTTCAGGTTTACTGCATCCCTTGGACCTTCTTATTGACGTGAAACACAGAAATTGCATCCGAATTTAATACAAAAGTCACAATGCCGACTTATGTACAAGGGGACTGACACTCTAACTTTCTATATTTCTAACTCTCCTGTGAGTCCAGTTTTAGATTCCGATGCTTCCCTTAAGGTTTACTGTATACGTGGGAACTTCTTACTGACGATGAAACACAGAAATTGCATCCGAATTAAATTCAAAAGGCACAATGCCGAGTTAAGTACAAAAGGACTGACACTCTAACTTTCTATGATTTGAACCTCTCCTGTGAGTCCAGTTTTAGATTCCGATGCTTCACATCAGGTTTATTGCACCCCTTGGACCTTCTTATTGACGATGAAACACAGATATTGGATTCGAATTTCATTCAAAAGTCACAATGCCGACTTCGTACAAGAGGACTGACACTCTAACTTACTATGATTTGAACCTCTCCTGTGTGTCCAGTTTTAGATTCCGATGCTTCTCTTCAGGTTTACTATATCACTTATACCTTCTTATTAACGATGTAACACAGAAATTGC
The DNA here is from genome assembly GCF_021461385.2 of Schistocerca piceifrons. Classification (NCBI taxonomy): domain Eukaryota; kingdom Metazoa; phylum Arthropoda; class Insecta; order Orthoptera; family Acrididae; genus Schistocerca; species Schistocerca piceifrons. The sequence continues at coordinate 1,110,867,188 of NC_060139.1, forward strand.
ATCCGAATTTAATACACGAGTCGCAATGCCGACTTAAGTACAAGAGGACTGATACTCTAACATTCTATGATTTGAACCTCTCCTGTGAGTCCTGTTTTAAATTCCGATGCTTCACTTCAGGTTTACTGTATCCCTTGGACTTTCTTATTGATGATGAAACACAGAAATTGCATCGGAATGTAATACAAAAGGCACAATGCCGACTTAAGTATAACAGGACTGACACTCTCACTTTCTATGAATTTAACCTCTCCTGTGATTCCAGTTTTAGATTCAGATGCTTCACTTCAGGATAACTGCATACATTGCACCTTCTTATTGACGATGAAACACAGAAATTACATCGGAATTTAGTACAAAAGACACAATGCCGACTTAACTACAAGAGAACTGACACTCTCACTTTCTATGATTTGCACCTCTATTGTGAGTCCAGTTTTAGATTCTGATGCTTCACTTCAGGTTTACTGTATCCCCTGGTACTTCTTATTGACGATGAAACACAGAGTTTGCATCCTAATATAATACAAAAGGCACAATGCCGATTTAAGTACAAGAGGACTGACACTCTAACTATCTATGATTTGAACCTCTCCTGTGTGTCCAGTTTAAGATTCCGATGCTTCACTTCAGGTTTACTGTACTCCTCGGACCTTCTCTTTGATGATGAAGCACAGAAATTGCATCCGAATTTAATACAAAAGGCACAATGCCGACTTAAGTGCAAGAGGACTGACACTCAAACTTTCTATGATTTGAACCTCTCCTGTGAGTCCAGTTTTAGATTCCGATGCTTCAATTCAGTTTTACTGTATCCCTTGGACCTTCTTATTGACGATGAAACACAGAAATTGCATCCGAATTTAATACAAAATGCACAATGCCGACTTAAGTACAAGAGGACTGACACTCTAACTTTCTGCGATTTGAACCTCTCCTGTGAGTCCAGTTTGAGATTCCGATGCTTCACTTCAGGTTTACTGTATTTCTTGGACCTTCTTATTGACGATGAAACACAGAAATTGCATCCGAATTTAATGCAAAATGCACAATGCCGTCTTAAGTACAAGAGGACTGACACTCAAACATTCTATGATTTGAACCTCTCCTGTGAGTCCAGTTTTAGATTCCGATGCTTCACTTCAGGTTTACTGTATCCCTTGGACCTTCTTATTGACGACGAAACACAGAAATTGCATACGAATTTAATACAAAAGGCACAATGCCGACTTAAGTACAAGAGGACTGACACTGTAACTTTCTATGATTTGAACCTCTCCTTTGAGTCCAGTTTTAGATTCCGATGCTTCACTTCGGGTTTTCTGTATACCATGCACCTTCTTATTGACGATGAAACACAGATATTGCATCCGAATTTAATACACAAGGCACAATGCCGACTTAACTACAAGAGAACTGACACTCTCACTTTCTATAACTTGAACCTCTATTGTGAATCCAATCTTAGATTCCGATGCTTCACTTCAGGTTTACTGTATCTCATGGAACTTCTTATTGACGATGAAACACAGTGTTTGCATCGGAATGTAATACAAAAGGCACAATGCCGACTTAACTACAAGAGAACTGACACTCTCACTTTCTATAATTTGAACCTCTATTGTGAGTCCAGTTTGAGATTCCGATGCTTCACTTCAGGTTTACTGTATCCCATGGAACTTCTTATTGACGAAGAAACGCAGAGTTTGCATCCGAATTTAATACAAAAGGCACAATGCCGACTTAAGTACAAGAGGACTGACACTCTCACTTTCTATGATTTGAACCTCTCCTGTCAGTCCAGTGTTGGATTCCGATGCTTCACTTCAGGTTTACTGTATCCCTTGGACCTTCTTATTGGTGATGAAACACAGATATTTCATCCGAATTTAATACAAAAGGCACAATGCCGACTTAAGTACAAGAGGACTGACACTCTAACTCTCTATAATTTGAACCTCTCCTGTGAGCCCAGTTTTAGATTCCGATGCTTTACTTTAGGTTTACTGTATCCCTTGGACCTTCTTATTGTCGATGAAACACAGAGTTTGCATCCGAAATTAATACAAAGGCACAATGCCGACTTAGGTACAAAAGGACTGACATTCTAACTTTCTCTGATTGGAACCTCTCCTTTGAGTCCAAATTTAGTTTCCTATGCTTCACTTCATGTTTACTTTATACCTTGCACCATTTTATTGACGATGAAACACAGATATTGCATCCGAATTTAATACAAAATGCACAATGCCGACTTAAGTACAGGAGGACTGACACTCTCACTTTCTATGATTTGAACCTCTCCTGTGAGTCCAGTTTTAGATTCCGATGCTTCACTTCAGGTTAACAGAATCCCTTGGACCTTCTTATTGACAATGAAACACAGAGTCTGCATCCGAATTTAATACAAAAGGCACAATGCCGACTTAAGTACAAGAGGACTGACATTCTAATTTCTATGAATTGAAACTCTCCAGTGAGTCCAGTTTTAGATTCCAATGCTTCACTTCAGGTTTACTGTATAACTTGGACCTTCTTATTGACGATGAAACACAGAGTTTGCATCCGAATTTAGTACAAAAGGCACAATGCCGACTTAAATACAAGAGGACTGACACTCTAACTATCTATGATTTCAAACTCTCCTGTGGGTCCAGATTTAGATTCCGATGCTTCACTTCAGGTTTACTGTATACCTTGGACACTCTTATTGACGATGAAACACAGAAATTGCATCCGAATGTAATACAAAAGGCACAATGCCGACTTAAGTAAAAGAGGACTGACACTCTCACTTTCTATGATTTGAACCTCTCCCTGAAGTCCAGTTTCAGATTCCGATGCTACACTTCAGGTTTACTGTATACTTTGGACCTTCTTATTTACGATGAAACACAGAAATTGCATCCGAATGTAATGCAAAAGCACAATGCCGACTTAAGTAAAAGAGGACTGACACTCTCACTTTCTATGAATTTAACCTCTCCTGTGATTCCAGTTTTAGATTCAGATGCTTCACTTCAGGATAACTGCATACATTGCACCTTCTTATTGACGATGAAACACAGAAATTACATCGGAATTTAGTACAAAAGACACAATGCCGTCTTAACTACAAGAGAACTGACACTCTCACTTTCTATGATTTAAACCTCTATTGTGAGTCCAGTTTTAGATTCCGATGCTTCACTTCTGGTTTACTGTATCGCACTGAACTTCTTATTGACGATGAAACACAGAGTTCGTATCCGAATTTAATACAAAAGGCACAACGCCGACTTAAGAACAAGAGGACTGACACTCAAACTTTTTATGATTTGAACCTCTCCAGTCAGTCCAGTTTTAAATTCCGATGCTTCAATTCAGGTTTACTGTATCCCTTGGACCTTCTTATTGACGATGAAACACAGAAATTGCATCCGAATTTAATACAATAGGCACAATGGCGACTTAAGTACAAGAGGACTGACACTCTAACTTTATATGATTTGAACCCCTCCTGCGAGTGCAGTTTTAGATTCCGATGCTTCACTTCAGGTTTACTGCATCCCTTGGACCTTCTTATTGACGTGAAACACAGAAATTGCATCCGAATTTAATACAAAAGTCACAATGCCGACTTATGTACAAGGGGACTGACACTCTAACTTTCTATATTTCTAACTCTCCTGTGAGTCCAGTTTTAGATTCCGATGCTTCCCTTAAGGTTTACTGTATACGTGGGAACTTCTTACTGACGATGAAACACAGAAATTGCATCCGAATTAAATTCAAAAGGCACAATGCCGAGTTAAGTACAAAAGGACTGACACTCTAACTTTCTATGATTTGAACCTCTCCTGTGAGTCCAGTTTTAGATTCCGATGCTTCACATCAGGTTTATTGCACCCCTTGGACCTTCTTATTGACGATGAAACACAGATATTGGATTCGAATTTCATTCAAAAGTCACAATGCCGACTTCGTACAAGATGACTGACACTCTAACTTACTATGATTTGAACCTCTCCTGTGTGTCCAGTTTTAGATTCCGATGCTTCTCTTCAGGTTTACTATATCACTTATACCTTCTTATTAACGATGTAACACAGAAATTGCATCCGAATTTAATACACGAGTCGCAATGCCGACTTAAGTACAAGAGGACTGATACTCTAACATTCTATGATTTGAACCTCTCCTGTGAGTCCAGTTTTAAATTCCGATGCTTCACTTCATGTTTACTGTATCCCTTGGACTTTCTTATTGATGATGAAACACAGAAATTGCATCGGAATGTAATACAAAAGGCACAATGCCGACTTAAGTATAACAGGACTGACACTCTCACTTTCTATGAATTTAACCTCTCCTGTGATTCCAGTTTTAGATTCAGATGCTTCACTTCAGGATAACTGCATACATTGCACCTTCTTATTGACGATGAAACACAGAAATTACATCGGAATTTAGTACAAAAGACACAATGCCGACTTAACTACAAGAGAACTGACACTCTCACTTTCTATGATTTGCACCTCTATTGTGAGTCCAGTTTTAGATTCTGATGCTTCACTTCAGGTTTACTGTATCCCCTGGTACTTCTTATTGACGATGAAACACAGAGTTTGCATCCTAATATAATACAAAAAGCACAATGCCGATTTAAGTACAAGAGGACTGACACTCTAACTATCTATGATTTGAACCTCTCCTGTGTCTCCAGTTTAAGATTCCGATGCTTCACTTCAGGTTTACTGTACTCCTCGGACCTTCTCTTTGATGATGAAGCACAGAAATTGCATCCGAATTTAATACAAAAGGCACAATGCCGACTTAAGTGCAAGAGGACTGACACTCAAACTTTCTATGATTTGAACCTCTCCTGTGAGTCCAGTTTTAGATTCCGATGCTTCAATTCAGTTTTACTGTATCCCTTGGACCTTCTTATTGACGATGAAACACAGAAATTGCATCCGAATTTAATACAAAATGCACAATGCCGACTTAAGTACAAGAGGACTGACACTCTAACTTTCTGCGATTTGAACCTCTCCTGTGAGGCCAGTTTGAGATTCCGATGCTTCACTTCAGGTTTACTGTATTTCTTGGACCTTCTTATTGACGATGAAACACAGAAATTGCATCCGAATTTAATGCAAAATGCACAATGCCGTCTTAAGTACAAGAGGACTGACACTCAAACATTCTATGATTTGAACCTCTCCTGTGAGTCCTGTTTTAAATTCCGATGCTTCACTTCAGGTTTACTGTATCCCTTGGACCTTCTTATTGATGATGAAACACAGAAATTGCATCGGAATGTAATACAAAAGGCACAATGCCGACTTAAGTATAACAGGACTGACACTCTCACTTTCTATGAATTTAACCTCTCCTGTGATTCCAGTTTTAGATTCAGATGCTTCACTTCAGGATAACTGCATACATTGCACCTTCTTATTGACGATGAAACACAGAAATTACATCGGAATTTAGTACAAAAGACACAATGCCGACTTAACTACAAGAGAACTGACACTCTCACTTTCTATGATTTGCACCTCTATTGTGAGTCCAGTTTTAGATTCTGATGCTTCACTTCAGGTTTACTGTATCCCCTGGTACTTCTTATTGACGATGAAACACAGAGTTTGCATCCTAATATAATACAAAAGGCACAATGCCGATTTAAGTACAAGAGGACTGACACTCTAACTATCTATGATTTGAACCTCTCCTGTGTGTCCAGTTTAAGATTCCGATGCTTCACTTCAGGTTTACTGTACTCCTCGGACCTTCTCTTTGATGATGAAGCACAGAAATTGCATCCGAATTTAATACAAAAGGCACAATGCCGACTTAAGTGCAAGAGGACTGACACTCAAACTTTCTATGATTTGAACCTCTCCTGTGAGTCCAGTTTTAGATTCCGATGCTTCAATTCAGTTTTACTGTATCCCTTGGACCTTCTTATTGACGATGAAACACAGAAATTGCATCCGAATTTAATACAAAATGCACAATGCCGACTTAAGTACAAGAGGACTGACACTCTAACTTTCTGCGATTTGAACCTATCCTGTGAGTCCAGTTTGAGATTCCGATGCTTCACTTCAGGTTTACTGTATTTCTTGGACCTTCTTATTGACGATGAAACACAGAAATTGCATCCGAATTTAATGCAAAATGCACAATGCCGTCTTAAGTACAAGAGGACTGACACTCAAACATTCTATGATTTGAACCTCTCCTGTGAGTCCTGTTTTAAATTCCGATGCTTCACTTCAGGTTTACTGTATCCCTTGGACCTTCTTATTGATGATGAAACACAGAAATTGCATCGGAATGTAATACAAAAGGCACAATGCCGACTTAAGTATAACAGGACTGACACTCTCACTTTCTATGAATTTAACCTCTCCTGTGATTCCAGTTTTAGATTCAGATGCTTCACTTCAGGATAACTGCATACATTGCACCTTCTTATTGACGATGAAACACAGAAATTACATCGGAATTTAGTACAAAAGACACAATGCCGACTTAACTACAAGAGAACTGACACTCTCACTTTCTATGATTTGCACCTCTATTGTGAGTCCAGTTTTAGATTCTGATGCTTCACTTCAGGTTTACTGTATCCCCTGGTACTTCTTATTGACGATGAAACACAGAGTTTGCATCCTAATATAATACAAAAGGCACAATGCCGATTTAAGTACAAGAGGACTGACACTCTAACTATCTATGATTTGAACCTCTCCTGTGTGTCCAGTTTAAGATTCCGATGCTTCACTTCAGGTTTACTGTACTCCTCGGACCTTCTCTTTGATGATGAAGCACAGAAATTGCATCCGAATTTAATACAAAAGGCACAATGCCGACTTAAGTGCAAGAGGACTGACACTCAAACTTTCTATGATTTGAACCTCTCCTGTGAGTCCAGTTTTAGATTCCGATGCTTCAATTCAGTTTTACTGTATCCCTTGGACCTTCTTATTGACGATGAAACACAGAAATTGCATCCGAATTTAATACAAAATGCACAATGCCGACTTAAGTACAAGAGGACTGACACTCTAACTTTCTGCGATTTGAACCTCTCCTGTGAGTCCAGTTTGAGATTCCGATGCTTCACTTCAGGTTTACTGTATTTCTTGGACCTTCTTATTGACGATGAAACACAGAAATTGCATCCGAATTTAATGCAAAATGCACAATGCCGTCTTAAGTACAAGAGGACTGACACTCAAACATTCTATGATTTGAACCTCTCCTGTGAGTCCAGTTTTAGATTCCGATGCTTCACTTCAGGTTTACTGTATCCCTTGGACCTTCTTATTGACGACGAAACACAGAAATTGCATACGAATTTAATACAAAAGGCACAATGCCGACTTAAGTACAAGAGGACTGACACTGTAACTTTCTATGATTTGAACCTCTCCTTTGAGTCCAGTTTTAGATTCCGATGCTTCACTTCGGGTTTTCTGTATACCATGCACCTTCTTATTGACGATGAAACACAGATATTGCATCCGAATTTAATACAAAAGGCACAATGCCGACTTAAGTACAAGAGGACTGACACTCTCACTTTCTATGATTTGAACCTCTCCTGTGAGTCCAGTTTTAGATTCCGATGCTTCACTTCAGGTTTACTGTATCCCTTGGACCTTCTTATCGACGATGAAACACAGAAATTGCATCCGAATTTAATACAAAAGGCACAATGCCGACTTAACTACAAGAGAACTGACACTCTCACTTTCTATAACTTGAACCTCTATTGTGAATCCAATCTTAGATTCCGATGCTTCACTTCAGGTTTACTGTATCTCATGGAACTTCTTATTGACGATGAAACACAGTGTTTGCATCGGAATGTAATACAAAAGGCACAATGCCGACTTAACTACAAGAGAACTGACACTCTCACTTTCTATAATTGGAACCTCTATTGTGAGTCCAGTTTTAGATTCCGATGCTTCACTTCAGGTTTACTGTATCCCATGGAACTTCTTATTGACGAAGAAACGCAGAGTTTGCATCCGAATTTAATACAAAAGGCACAATGCCGACTTAAGTACAAGAGGACTGACACTCTCACTTTCTATGATTTGAACCTCTCCTGTCAGTCCAGTGTTGGATTCCGATGCTTCACTTCAGGTTTACTGTATCCCTTGGACCTTCTTATTGGTGATGAAACACAGATATTTCATCCGAATTTAATACAAAAGGCACAATGCCGACTTAAGTACAAGAGGACTGACACTCTAACTCTCTATAATTTGAACCTCTCCTGTGAGCCCAGTTTTAGATTCCGATGCTTTACTTTAGGTTTACTGTATCCCTTGGACCTTCTTATTGTCGATGAAACACAGAGTTTGCATCCGAAATTAATACAAAGGCACAATGCCGACTTAGGTACAAAAGGACTGACATTCTAACTTTCTCTGATTGGAACCTCTCCTTTGAGTCCAAATTTAGTTTCCTATGCTTCACTTCATGTTTACTTTATACCTTGCACCATTTTATTGACGATGAAACACAGATATTGCATCCGAATTTAATACAAAATGCACAATGCCGACTTAAGTACAGGAGGACTGACACTCTCACTTTCTATGATTTGAACCTCTCCTGTGAGTCCAGTTTTAGATTCCGATGCTTCACTTCAGGTTAACAGAATCCCTTGGACCTTCTTATTGACAATGAAACACAGAGTCTGCATCCGAATTTAATACAAAAGGCACAATGCCGACTTAAGTACAAGAGGACTGACATTCTAATTTCTATGAATTGAAACTCTCCAGTGAGTCCAGTTTTAGATTCCAATGCTTCACTTCAGGTTTACTGTATAACTTGGACATTCTTATTGACGATGAAACACAGAGTTTGCATCCGAATTTAATACAAAAGGCACAATGCCGACTTAAGTACAAGAGGACTGACACTCTAACTTTCTATGATTTCAAACTCTCCTGTGAGTCCAGTTTTAGATTCCGATGCTTCCCTTCACGTTTACTGTATACCTTAGACCTTCTTATTGACGATGAAACACAGAAATTGCATCCGAATTTAATACAAAAGTCACAATGCCGACTTAAGTAGAAGAGGACTGACACTCTAACTTTCTATAATTTGATCCTCTCCTGTGAGTCCAGTTTTAGATTCCGATGCTTCCCTTCAGGTTTACTGTATACGTTGGACCTTCTTACTGACGATGAAACACAGAAATTGCATCCGAATTAAATTCAAAACGCACAATGCCGTGTTAAGTACAAAAGGACTGACACTCTAACTTTCTATGATTTGAACCTCTCCTGTGTGTCCAGTTTAAGATTCCGATGCTTCACTTCAGGTTTACTGTACTCCTCGGACCTTCTCTTTGATGATGAAGCACAGAAATTGCATCCGAATTTAATACAAAAGGCACAATGCCGACTTAAATACAAGAGGACTGACACTCTAACTATCTATGATTTCAAACTCTCCTGTGGGTCCAGATTTAGATTCCGATGCTTCACTTCAGGTTTACTGTATACCTTGGACACTCTTATTGACGATGAAACACAGAAATTGCATCCGAATGTAATACAAAAGGCACAATGCCGACTTAAGTAAAAGAGGACTGACACTCTCACTTTCTATGATTTGAACCTCTCCCTGAAGTCCAGTTTCAGATTCCGATGCTACACTTCAGGTTTACTGTATACTTTGGACCTTCTTATTTACGATGAAACACAGAAATTGCATCCGAATGTAATACAAAAGCACAATGCCGACTTAAGTAAAAGAGGACTGACACTCTCACTTTCTATGAATTTAACCTCTCCTGTGATTCCAGTTTTAGATTCAGATGCTTCACTTCAGGATAACTGCATACATTGCACCTTCTTATTGACGATGAAACACAGAAATTACATCGGAATTTAGTACAAAAGACACAATGCCGTCTTAACTACAAGAGAACTGACACTCTCACTTTCTATGATTTAAACCTCTATTGTGAGTCCAGTTTTAGATTCCGATGCTTCACTTCTGGTTTACTGTATCGCACTGAACTTCTTATTGACGATGAAACACAGAGTTCGTATCCGAATTTAATACAAAAGGCACAACGCCGACTTAAGAACAAGAGGACTGACACTCAAACTTTTTATGATTTGAACCTCTCCAGTCAGTCCAGTTTTAAATTCCGATGCTTCAATTCAGGTTTACTGTATCCCTTGGACCTTCTTATTGACGATGAAACACAGAAATTGCATCCGAATTTAATACAATAGGCACAATGGCGACTTAAGTACAAGAGGACTGACACTCTAACTTTCTATGATTTGAACCCCTCCTGCGAGTGCAGTTTTAGATTCCGATGCTTCACTTCAGGTTTACTGCATCCCTTGGACCTTCTTATTGACGTGAAACACAGAAATTGCATCCGAATTTAATACAAAAGTCACAATGCCGACTTATGTACAAGGGGACTGACACTCTAACTTTCTATATTTCTAACTCTCCTGTGAGTCCAGTTTTAGATTCCGATGCTTCCCTTAAGGTTTACTGTATACGTGGGAACTTCTTACTGACGATGAAACACAGAAATTGCATCCGAATTAAATTCAAAAGGCACAATGCCGAGTTAAGTACAAAAGGACTGACACTCTAACTTTCTATGATTTGAACCTCTCCTGTGAGTCCAGTTTTAGATTCCGATGCTTCACATCAGGTTTATTGCACCCCTTGGACCTTCTTATTGACGATGAAACACAGATATTGGATTCGAATTTCATTCAAAAGTCACAATGCCGACTTCGTACAAGAGGACTGACACTCTAACTTACTATGATTTGAACCTCTCCTGTGTGTCCAGTTTTAGATTCCGATGCTTCTCTTCAGGTTTACTATATCACTTATACCTTCTTATTAACGATGTAACACAGAAATTGCATCCGAATTTAATACACGAGTCGCAATGCCGACTTAAGTACAAGAGGACTGATACTCTAACATTCTATGATTTGAACCTCTCCTGTGAGTCCTGTTTTAAATTCCGATGCTTCACTTCAGGTTTACTGTATCCCTTGGACTTTCTTATTGATGATGAAACACAGAAATTGCATCGGAATGTAATACAAAAGGCACAATGCCGACTTAAGTATAACAGGACTGACACTCTCACTTTCTATGAATTTAACCTCTCCTGTGATTCCAGTTTTAGATTCAGATGCTTCACTTCAGGATAACTGCATACATTGCACCTTCTTATTGACGATGAAACACAGAAATTACATCGGAATTTAGTACAAAAGACACAATGCCGACTTAACTACAAGAGAACTGACACTCTCACTTTCTATGATTTGCACCTCTATTGTGAGTCCAGTTTTAGATTCTGATGCTTCACTTCAGGTTTACTGTATCCCCTGGTACTTCTTATTGACGATGAAACACAGAGTTTGCATCCTAATATAATACAAAAGGCACAATGCCGATTTAAGTACAAGAGGACTGACACTCTAACTATCTATGATTTGAACCTCTCCTGTGTGTCCAGTTTAAGATTCCGATGCTTCACTTCAGGTTTACTGTACTCCTCGGACCTTCTCTTTGATGATGAAGCACAGAAATTGCATCCGAATTTAATACAAAAGGCACAATGCCGACTTAAGTGCAAGAGGACTGACACTCAAACTTTCTATGATTTGAACCTCTCCTCTGAGTCCAGTTTTAGATTCCGATGCTTCAATTCAGTTTTACTGTATCCCTTGGACCTTCTTATTGACGATGAAACACAGAAATTGCATCCGAATTTAATACAAAATGCACAATGCCGACTTAAGTACAAGAGGACTGACACTCTAACTTTCTGCGATTTGAACCTCTCCTGTGAGTCCAGTTTGAGATTCCGATGCTTCACTTCAGGTTTACTGTATTTCTTGGACCTTCTTATTGACGATGAAACACAGAAATTGCATCCGAATTTAATGCAAAATGCACAATGCCGTCTTAAGTACAAGAGGACTGACACTCAAACATTCTATGATTTGAACCTCTCCTGTGAGTCCAGTTTTAGATTCCGATGCTTCACTTCAGGTTTACTGTATCCCTTGGACCTTCTTATTGACGACGAAACACAGAAATTGCATACGAATTTAATACAAAAGGCACAATGCCGACTTAAGTACAAGAGGACTGACACTGTAACTTTCTATGATTTGAACCTCTCCATTGAGTCCAGTTTTAGATTCCGATGCTTCACTTCGGGTTTTCTGTATACCATGCACCTTCTTATTGACGATGAAACACAGATATTGCATCCGAATTTAATACAAAAGGCACAATGCCGACTTAAGTACAAGAGGACTGACACTCTCACTTTCTATGATTTGAACCTCTCCTATGAGTCCAGTTTTAGATTCCGATGCTTCACTTCAGGTTTACTGTATCCCTTGGACCTTCTTATCGACGATGAAACACAGAAATTGCATCCGAATTTAATACAAAAGGCACAATGCCGACTTAACTACAAGAGAACTGACACTCTCACTTTCTATAACTTGAACCTCTATTGTGAATCCAATCTTAGATTCCGATGCTTCACTTCAGGTTTACTGTATCTCATGGAACTTCTTATTGACGATGAAACACAGTGTTTGCATCGGAATGTAATACAAAAGGCACAATGCCGACTTAACTACAAGAGAACTGACACTCTCACTTTCTATAATTTGAACCTCTATTGTGAGTCCAGTTTTAGATTCCGATGCTTCACTTCAGGTTTACTGTATCCCATGGAACTTCTTATTGACGAAGAAACGCAGAGTTTGCATCCGAATTTAATACAAAAGGCACAATGCCGACTTAAGTACAAGAGGACTGACACTCTCACTTTCTATGATTTGAACCTCTCCTGTCAGTCCAGTGTTGGATTCCGATGCTTCACTTCAGGTTTACTGTATCCCTTGGACCTTCTTATTGGTGATGAAACACAGATATTTCATCCGAATTTAATACAAAAGGCACAATGCCGACTTAAGTACAAGAGGACTGACACTCTAACTCTCTATAATTTGAACCTCTCCTGTGAGCCCAGTTTTAGATTCCGATGCTTTACTTTAGGTTTACTGTATCCCTTGGACCTTCTTATTGTCGATGAAACACAGAGTTTGCATCCGAAATTAATACAAAGGCACAATGCCGACTTAGGTACAAAAGGACTGACATTCTAACTTTCTCTGATTGGAACCTCTCCTTTGAGTCCAAATTTAGTTTCCTATGCTTCACTTCATGTTTACTTTATACCTTGCACCATTTTATTGACGATGAAACACAGATATTGCATCCGAATTTAATACAAAATGCACAATGCCGACTTAAGTACAGGAGGACTGACACTCTCACTTTCTATGATTTGAACCTCTCCTGTGAGTCCAGTTTTAGATTCCGATGCTTCACTTCAGGTTAACAGTATCCCTAGGAGCTTCTTATTGACGATGAAACACAGAGTCTGCATCCGAATTTAATACAAATGGCACAATGCCGACTTAAGTACAAGAGGACTGACATTCTAACTTTCTATGATTTGAACCTCTCCTGTGAGTCCAGTTTTAGATTCCGATGCTTCTATTCAGGTTTAATGAGTACCTAGGACCTTCTTATTTAGGATGAAACACAGAAATAGCATCCGAATTAAATTTAAAAGGCACAATGCCGACTTGAGTACAAGAGGACTAACACTCTAAATTTCTATGATTTGAACCTCTCTTGTGAGTCCAGTTTTAGATTCCGATGCTTCACTTCAGGTTTACTGTATACCTCGGACCTTCTTTTTGACGATGAAACACAGAAATTGCATCCCAATTTAATACAAAAGGCACAATGCCGACTTAAGTACAAGAGGACTGACACTCTAACTTTCTATGATTTCATACTCTCCTGTGAGTCCAGTTTTAGATTCCGATGCTTCATTTCAGGTTTACTGTATACCTTAGACCTTCTTATTGACGATGAAACACAGAAATTGCATCCGAATTTATTACAAAATGTAGAATGCCGACTTAAGTAAAAGAGGACTGACACTCTCACTCTCTATGATTTGAACCTCTCCTGTGAGTCCAGTTGTAGATTCCGATGCTACACTTCAGGTTTACTGTATCCTTCGGACCTTCTTTTTGACGATGAACCACAGAAATTGCATCCGAATTTAATACAAAAGGCACAATGCCGACTTAAGTACAAGAGGACTGACACTCAAACTTTCTATGATTTGAACTCTCCTGTGAGTCCAGTTTTAGATTCCGATGCTTCTCTTCAGGTTTACTGTGTGCCTTGGACCTTCTTATTGACGATGAAACACAGAAATTGCATCCAAATTAAATTCCAAAGGCACTATTCCGAGTTAAGTACAAGTGGGCTGACACTCTAACTCTCTATGATTTGAACCTCTCCTGTGAGTCCAGTTTTAGATTCCGATGCTTCACTTCAGGTTTACTGTATCCCTCGGACCTTCTTATTGACGATGAAACACAGAAATTGCATCCGAATTTAATACAAAGGGCACAATGCCGACTTAAGTACAAGAGGACTGACACTCTAACTTTCTACGATTTGAACCTCTCCTGTGAGTCCAGTTTTAGATTCCGATGCTTCACCTCAGGTTAACTGTATACCTCGGACCTTCTTTGTGACGATGAAACACAGAAATTGCATCCGAAATTAATACAAAAGGCACAATGCCGACTCAAGTACAAGTGGGCTGACACTCTAACTCTCTATGATTTGAACCTCTCCTGTGAATCAAGTTTCAGATTCCGATGCTTCACTTCAGGTTTACTGCATAACTTGAAACTTCTTATTGACGTTGAAACACAGAGTTTGCATCCGAATTTAATACAAAAGGCACAATGCCGACTTAAATACAGAAGGACTGACACTCTAACTGTATTTAATTTTAAACTCTCCTGTGAGTCCAGATTTAGATTCCGATGCTTCACTCCATGTTTACTGTATAGCTTGGACCTTCTTATAGACGATGAAACACAGAAATTGCATCCGAATTTAATACAAAAAGCACAATGCCGACTTAAGTAAAAGAGGAATGACACTCTGACTTTCTATGATTTGAACCTCTCCTGTGAGTCCACTTTTAGATTCCGATGCTTCACTTCAGGTTTACTGTATCCTTTGGACCTTCTTATTTGCGATGAAACACAGAAACTGCATCCGAATTTAATACAAAAGGCACAATGCCGACTTAAGTACAAGAGGACTGACACTCTCACTTTTTATGATTTGAACCTCTCCTGTGAGTTTAGTTTTAGATTCCGATGCTTCACTTCAGGTTTACAGTTCCCCTTCTACCTTCTTATTGACGATGAAACACAGAGTTTGCATCCGAATTTAATACAAAAAGCACAATGCCGACTTAAGTACAAGTGGACTGACATTCTAACTTTCTATGATTTGAACGTCTCCTGTGAGTCCAGTTTTAGATTCCGATGCTTCACTTCAGGTTTACTGTATCCCATGGAACATCTTATCGACGATGAAACACAGAAATTGCATCGGAATGTAATACAAAAGGCACAATGCCGACTTAACTACAAGAGAACTGACACTCTCACTTTCTATAATTTGAACCTCTCCTGTGAGTCCAGTTGTAGATTCCGATGCTACACTTCAGGTTTACTGTATCCTTCGGACCTTCTTTTTGACGATGAAACACAGAAATTGCATCCGAATTTCATACAAAAGGCACAATGCCGACTTAAGTACAAGAGGACTGACACTCAAACTTTCTATGATTTGAACCTCTCCTGTGAGTCAGTTTTAGATTCCGATGCTTCTCTTCAGGTTTACTGTGTACCTTGGACCTTCTTATTGACGATGAAACACAGAAATTGCATCCGAATTAAATTCCAAAGGCACAATTCCGAGTTAAGTACAAGAGGACTGACACTCTAACTTTCTATGATTTGAACCTCTCCTGCGAGTCCAGTTTTAGATTCCGATGCTTCACTTCAGGTTTACTGCATCCCTTGGACCTTCTTATTGACGATGAAACACAGAAATTGCATCCGAATTTAATACAAAAGTCACAATGCCGACTTAAGTAGAAGAGGACTGACACTCTAACTTTCTATAATTTGAACCTCTTCTGTGAGTCCAGTTTTAGATTCCGATGCTCCACTATAGGTTTACTGCAACCCTTGGACCTTCTTATTAACGATGAAACACAGAGTTTGCATCCGAGTTTAATACAAAAGGCACAATGCCGACTTAAGTACAAGAGGACTGACACTCTAACTTCAATGATTTGAAACTCTCCTTTGAGTCCAGTTTTAGATTCCGATGATTCACTTCAGGTTTACTGTATACCTTGCACCTTCTTGTTGACGATGAAACACAGATATTGCATCCGAATTTAATACAAAAGGCACAATGCCAACTTAAGTACAAGAGGACTGACACTCTCACTTTCCATGATTTGAACCTCTCCTGTGAGTCCAGTTTTAGATTCCGATGCTTCACTTCAGGTTAACAGTATCCCTTGGACCTTCTTATTGACGGGGAATCACAGAGATTGCATCAGAATTTAGTACAAAAGTCACAATGCCGACTAGTGTACAAGAGGACTAACACTCTAAATTTCTATGATTTGAACCTCTCTTGTGAGTCGAGTTTTAGATTCCGATGCTTCACTTCAGGTTTACTGTATACCTCGGACCTTCTTTTTGACGATGAAACACAGAAATTGCATCCGAATTTAATACAAAGGGCACAATGCCGACGTAAGTACAAGAGGACTGACACTCTAACTTTCTACGATTTGAACCTCTCCTGTGAGTCCAGTTTTAGATTCCGATGCTTCACCTCAGGTTTACTGTATACCTCGGACCTTCTTTGTGACGATGAAACACAGAAATTGCATCCGAAATTAATACAAAAGGCACAATGCCGACTCAAGTACAAGTGGGCTGACACTCTAACTCTCTATGATTTGAACCTCTCCTGTGAATCAAGTTTTAGATTCCGATGCTTCACTTCAGGTTTACTGTATAACTTGAAACTTCTTATTGACGTTGAAACACAGAGTTTGCATCCGAATTTAATACAAAAGGCACAATGCCGACTTAAATACAGAAGGACTGACACTCTAACTGTATTTAATTTTAAACTCTCCTGTGAGTCCAGATTTAGATTCCGATGCTTCACTCCATGTTTACTGTATAACTTGAAACTTCTTATTGACGCTGAAACACAGAGTTTGCATCCGAATTTAATACAAAAGGCACAATGCCGACTTAAATACAGAAGGACTGACACTCTAACTGTATTTAATTTTAAACTCTCCTGTGAGTCCAGATTTAGATTCCGATGCTTCACTCCATGTTTACTGTATAGCTTGGACCTTCTTATAGACGATGAAACACAGAAATTGCATCCGAATTTAATACAAAAAGCACAATGCCGACTTAAGTAAAAGCGGAGTGACACTCTCGCTTTCTATGATTTGAACCTCTCCTGTGAGTTTACTTTTAGATACCGATGCTTCAATTCAGGTTTACTGTATCCTTTGGGCCTTCTTATTTACGATGAAACACAGAAACTGCATCCGAATTTAATACAAAAAGCACAATGCCGACTTAAGTACAAGTGGACTGACATTCTAACTTTCTATGATTTGAACGTCTCCTGTGAGTCCAGTTTTAGATTCCGATGCTTCACTTCAGGTTTACTGTATCCCATGGAACATCTTATCGACGATGAAACGCAGAAATTGCATCGGAATGTAATACAAAAGGCATAATGCCGACTTAACTACAAGAGAACTGACACTCTCACTTTCTATAATTTGAACCTCTATTGTGAGTCCAGTTTTAGATTCCGATGCTTCACTTCAGGTTTATTGTATCGCATGAAACTTCTTATTGACGATGAAACACAGAGTTTGCATCCGAATTTAATACAAAAGGCACAATGCCGACTTAAGTACAAGAGGACTGACACTCTCACTTTCTATGATTTGAACCTCTCCTGTCAGTCCAGTGTTGGATTCCGATGCTTCACTTCAGGTTTACTGTATCCCTTGAACCTTCTTATTGATGATGAAACACAGATATTTCATCCGAATTTAATACAAAACGCACAATGCCGACTTAAGTACAAGAGGACTGACACTCTAACTCTCTATAATTTGAACCTCTCCTGTGAGTCCAGTTTTAGATTCCGATGCTTCACTTTAGGCTTACTGTATCCCTTGGACCTTCTTATTGACGATGACACACAGAGTTTGCATCCGAATTTAATACAAAAGGCACAATGCCGACTTAAGTACAAGAGGACTGACACTCTCACTTTCTATGATTTGAACCTCTCCTGTCAGTCCAGTGTTGGATTCCGATGCTTCACTTCAGGTTTACTGTATCCCTGGAACCTTCTTATTGACGATGAAACACAGATATTGCATCCGAATTTAATACAAAAAGCACAATGCCGACTTAAGTACAAGAGGACTGACACTCTCACTTTCTATGATATGAATCTCTCCTGTGAGTCCAGTTTTAGATTCCGAAGCTTCACTTCAGGTTAACAGTATCCCTAGGACCTTCTTATTGACGATGAAACACAGAGTCTGCATCCGAATTTAATACAAAAGGCACAATGCCGACTTAAGTACAAGAGGACTGACACTCAAACTTTCTATGATTTGAACCTCTCCTGTGAGTCCAGTTTTAGATTCCGATGCTTCACTTTAGGTTTACTGCATCCCTTGGACCTTCTTATTGACGAGGAATCACAGAGATTGCATCAGAATTTAGTACAAAAGGCACAATGCCGACTTAAGTAAAAGAGGACTGACACTCTCAGTTTCTATGATTTGAACCTCTCCTGTGAGTCCAGTTTTAGATTCCGATGCTTCACTTCAGGTTTACTGTATACCTCGGACCTTCTTTTTTACGATGAAACACAGAAATTGCATCCGAATTTATTACAAAATGTAGAATGCCGACTTACGTAAAAGAGGACTGACACTCTCACCCTCTATGATTTGAACCTCTCCTGTGAGTACAGTTGTAGATTCCGATGCTACACTTCAGGTTTACTGTATCTTTGGACCTTCTTTTTGACGATGAAACACAGAAATTGCATCCGAATTTAATACAAAAGGCACAATGCCGACTTAAGTAAAAGAGGACTGACACTCTCAGTTTCTATGATTTGAACTTCTCCTGTGAATCCAGTTTTAGATTCCGATGC
Organism: Schistocerca piceifrons; assembly: GCF_021461385.2. Classification (NCBI taxonomy): domain Eukaryota; kingdom Metazoa; phylum Arthropoda; class Insecta; order Orthoptera; family Acrididae; genus Schistocerca; species Schistocerca piceifrons. The sequence goes on from NC_060139.1 coordinate 1,110,886,433, forward strand.
TTCACTTCGGGTTTACTGTATCCCTTGGACCTTCTTATTGACGATGAAACACAGAAATTGCTTTCGAATTTAATACAAAAGGCACAATGCCGACTTAAGTACAAGAGGACTGACACTCAAACTTTCTATGATTTGAACCGCTCCTGTGACTCCAGTTTTAGATTCCGATTCTTCACTTCGGGTTTACTGTATCCCTTGGGCCTTCTTATTGACGATGAAACACAGAAATTGCATCCGAATTTAATACAACTGGCACAATGCCGACTTAAGTACAAGAGGACTGACACTCTAACTTTCTATGATTTGAGCCTCTCCTGTGAGTCCAGTTTTAGATACCGATGCTTCTCTTCAGGTTTACTGTGTACCTTGGACCTTCTTATTGACGATGAAACACAGAAATTGCATCCGAATTAAATTCCAAAGGCACAATTCCGAGTTAAGTACAAGAGGACTGACACTCTAACTTTCTATGATTTGAACCTCTCCTGGGAGTCCAGTTTTAGATCCCGATGCTTCACTTCAGGTTTACTGCATCCCTTGGACCTTCTTATTGACGATGAAACACAGGAATTGCATCCGAATTAAATACAAAAGTCACAATGCCGACTTAAGTAGAAGAGGACTGACACTCTATCTTTTTATAATTTGAACCTCTCCTGTGAATCCAGTTTTAGAATCCCATGCTTCACTTCAGGTTTACTGTATCCATTGGACTTTCTTATTGACGATGAAACACAGAAATTTCATCCGAATTTAATACAAAAGGCACAATGCCGACTTAAGTACAAGAGGACTGATACTCTAAATTTCTATGATTTGAACCTCTCCTGTGAGTCCAGTTTTAGATTCCGATGCTTCACTATAGGTTTACTGCATCCCTTGGACCTTCTTATTGACGATGAAACACAGAGTTTGCATACGAATTTAATACAAAAGGCACAATGCCGACTTAAGTACAAGAGGAGTGACACTCTAACTTCAATGATTTGAACCTCTCCTTTGAGTCCAGTTTTAGATTCCGATGCTTCACTTCAGGTTTACTGTATACCTTGCACCTTCTTGTTGACGATGAAACACAGATATTGCATCCGAATTTAATACAAAAGGCACAATGCCAACTTAAGTACAAGAGGACTGACACTCTCACTTTCTATGATTTGAACCTCTCCTGTGAGTCCAGTTTTAGATTCCGATGCTTCACTTCAGGTTAACAGTATCCCTTGGACCTCCTTATTGACGATGAAACACAGAGTCTGCATCCGAATTTAATACAAAAGGCACAATGCCGACTTAAGTACAAGAGGACTGACATTCTAACTGTCTAAGATTTGAACCTCTCCTGTGAGTCCAGTTTTAGATTCCGATGCTTCTATTCAGGTTTACTGTGTACCTAGGACCTTCTTATTTAGGATGAAACACAGAAATAGCATTCGAATTAAATTTAAAAGGCACAATGCCGAGTTAAGTACAAGAGGACTGACACTCTAACTTTCAATGATTTGAACCTCTCCAGTGAGTCCAGTTTTAGATTCCGATGCTTCACTTTAGGTTTACTGCATCCCTTGGACCTTCTTATTGACGAGGAATCACAGAGATTGCATCAGAATTTAGTACAAAAGTCACAATGCCGACTTGAGTACAAGAGGACTAACACTCTAAATTTCTATGATTTGAACCTCTCTTGTGAGTCCAGTTTTAGATTCCGATGCTTCACTTCAGGTTTACTGTATACCTCGGAACTTCTTTTTGACGATGAAACACAGAAATTGCATCCGAATTTAATACTAAGGGCACAATGCCGACTTAAGTACAAGAGGACTGACACTCTAACTTTCTACGATTTGAACCTCTCCTGTGAGTCCAGTTTTAGATTCCGATGTTTCACTTCAGGTTTACTGTATACCTCGGACCTTCTTTGTGAAGATGAAACACAGAAATTGCATCCGAAATTAATACAAAAGGCACAATGCCGACACAAGTACAAGTGGGCTGGCACTCCCACTTTCTATGATTTGAACCTCTCCTGTCAGTCCAGTGTTAGATTCCAATGTTTCACTTCAGGTTTACTGTACCCCATGGACCATCTTATTGACGATGAAACACAGAAATATGATCCGAATTTAATACAAAAGTCACAATGTCGTCCTAAGTACAAGAGGACCGACACTCTAACTCTCTATGATTTGAACCTCTCCTGTGAATCAAGTTTTAGATTCCGATGCTTCACTTCAGGTTTACTGTATAACTTGAAACTTCTTATTGACGTTGAAACACAGAGTTTGCATCCGAATTTAATACAAAAGGCACAATGCCGACTTAAATACAGAAGGACTGACACTCTAACTGTATTTAATTTTAAACTCTACTGTGAGCCCAGATTTAGATTCCGATGCTTCACTTCATGTTTACTGTATAGCTTGGACATTCTTATTGACGATGAAACACAGAAATTGCATCCGAATTTAATACAAAAAGCACAATGCCGACTTAAGAAAAGAGGAATGACACTCTCGCTTTCTATGATTTGAACCTCTCCTGTGAGTCCAGTTTTAGATTCCGACGCTTCACTTCAGGTTTACTGTATCCTTTGGAACTTCTTATTTACGATGAAACACAGATATTGCATCCGAATTTAATACAAAAGGCACAATGCCGACTAAAGTACAAGATGACTGACACTCTCACTTGCTACGATTTGAACCTCTATCGTGAGTCCAGTTTTAGATTCCGATGCTTCACTTCAGGTTTACTGTATCCCATGGAACTTCTTATTCACGATGAACCAAAGAGTTTGCATTCCGAATTTAATACAAAAGGCACAATGCCGACTTAAGTACAACAGGGCTGACACTCCCACTTTCTATGATTTGAACCTCTCCTGTCAGTCCAGTGTTAGATTCCAATGTTTCACTTCAGGTTTACTGTACCCCATGGACCATCTTATTGACGATGAAACACAGAAATATGATCCGAATTTAATACAAAAGTCACAATGTCGTCCTAAGTACAAGAGGACCGACACTCTAACTTTCTATGATTTGAACCTCTCCTGTGAGTCCAGTTTTAGATTCCGATTTTTCACTTCAGGTTTACTGTATCCCTTGGACGTTCTTATCGACGATGAAACACAGAAATTGCATCCGAATTTAATACAAAAGGCACAATGCCGACTTAACTACAAGAGAACTGACACTCTCACTTTCTATAACTTGAACCTCTATTGTGAATCCAGTCTTAGATTACGATGCTTCACTTCAGGTTTACTGTATCCCATGGAACTTCTTATTGACGATGAAACACAGTGTTTGCATCGGAATGTAATACAAAAGGCACAATGCCGACTTAACTACAAGAGAACTGACACTCTCACTTTCTATAATTTGAACCTTTATTGTGAGTCCAGTTTTAGATTCCGAAGCTACACTTCAGGTTTACTGTATCCCATGGAACTTCTTATTGACGATGAAACACAGAGTTTGCATCCGAATTTAATACAAAAGGCACAATGCCGACTTAAGTACAAGAGGTCTGACACTCTCACTTTCTATGATTTGAACCTCTCCTGTCAGTCCAGGGTTGGATTCCGATGCTTCACTTCAGGTTTACTGTATCCCTTGGACCTTCTTATTGATGATGAAACACAGATATTTCATCCGAATTTAATACAAAAGGGACAATGCCGACTTAAGTACAAGAGGACTGACACTCTAACTCTCTATAATTTGAACCTCTCCTGTGAGCCCAGTTTTAGATTCCGATGCTTCACTTTAGGTTTACTGTATCCCTTGGACCTTCTTATTGACGATGAAACACAGAGTTTGCATCCGAATTTAATACAAAGGCACAATGCCGACTTAAGTACAAGAGGACTGACATTCTAACTTTCTCTGATTGGAACCTCTCCTTTGAGTCCAAATTTAGATTCATTTGCTTCACTTCATGTTTACTGTATACCTTGCACCATCTTATTGACGATGAAACACAGATATTGCATCCGAATTTAATACAAAAGGCACAATGGCGACATAAGTACAAGAGGACTGACACTCTCACTTTCTATGATTTGAACCTCTCCTGTAGGTCCAGTTTTAGATTCCGATGCTTCACTTCAGGTTAACAGTATCCCTTGGACCTTCTTATTGACGATGAAACACAGAGTCTGCATCCCAATTTAATACAAAAGGCACAATGCCGACTTAAGTACAAGAGGACTGACACTCTAACTTTCTATGATTTGAACCTCTCCTGTGAGTCCAGTTTTAGATTCCGATGCTTCTATTCAGGTTTACTGTGTACCTAGGACCTTCTTATTTAGGATGAAACACAGAAATAGCATCCGAATTAAATTTAAAAGGCACAATGCCGAGTTAAGTACAAGAGGACTGACACTCTAACTTTCAATGATTTGAACCTCTCCTGTGAGTCCAGTTTTAGATTCCGATGCTTCACTTCAGGTTTACTGTATACCTCGGACCTTCTTTGTGACGATGAAACCCAGAAATTGCATCCGAAATTAATACAAAAGGCACAATGCCGACTCAAGTACAAGTGGGCTGACACTCTAACTCTCTATGATTTGAACCTCTCCTGTGAATCAAGTTTTAGATTCCGATGCTTCACTTCAGGTTTACTGTATAACTTGAAGCTTCTTAATGACGTTGAAACACAGAGTTTGCATCCGAATTTAATACAAAAGGCACAATGCCGACTTAAATACAAAAGGACTGACACTCTAACTGTATTTAATTTTAAACTCTCCTGTGAGTCCAGATTTAGATTCCGATGCTTCACTTCATGTTTACTGTATAGCTTGGACCTTCTTATTGACGATGAAACACAGAAATTGCATCCGAATTTAATACAAAAAGCACAATGCCGACTTAAGTAAAAGAGGAATGACACTCTCGCTTTCTATGATTTGATACTCTCCTGTGAGTCCAGTTTTAGATTCCGATGCTTCACTTCAGGATTACTGTATCCTTTGGACCTTCTTATTTACGATGAAACACAGATTTTGCATCCGAATTTAATACAAAAGGCACAATGCCGACTAAAGTACAAGAGGACTGACACTCTCACTTGCTACGATTTGAACCTCTATTGTGAGTCCAGTTTTAGATTCCGATGCTTCACTTCAGGTTTACTGTATCCCATGGAACTTCTTATTCACGATGAACCACAGAGTTTGCATCCGAATTTAATACAAAAGGCACAATGCCGACTTAAGTACAACAGGACTGACACTCTCTCTATCTATGATTTGAACCTCTCCTGTCAGTCCAGTGTTAGATTCCAATGCTTCACTTCAGGTTTACTGTACCCCTTGGACCATCTTATTGACGATGAAACACAGAAATATCATCCGAATTTAATACAAAAGGCACAATGCCGTCTTAAGTACAAGAGGACCGACACTCTAACTTTCTAAGATTTGAACCTCTCCTGTGAGTCCAGTTTTAGATTCCGATGCTTCACTTCAGGTTTACTGTATCCCTTGGACCTTCTTATTGACGATGAAACACAGAGCTTGCATTCGAATTTAATACAAAAGGCATAATGCCATATTAAGTACAAGAGGACTGACACTCTAACTTTCTATGATTTGAACCTCTCCTTTGAGTAGAGTTTTAGATTCCGATGCTTCACTTCAGGTTTTTTGTATACCATGCACCTTCTTATTGACGATGAAACACAGAGCTTGCATTCGAATTTAATACAAAAGGCATAATGCCATATTAAGTACAAGAGGACTGACACTCTCACTTTCTATGATTTGAACCTCTCCTGTGAGTTTAGTTTTAGATTCCGATGCTTCACTTCAGGTTTACAGTATCCCTTCTACCTTCTTATTGACGATGAAACACAGAGTTTGCATCCGAATTTAATACAAAAGGCACAATGCCGACTTAACTACAAGAGAACTGACACTCTCACTTTCTATAACTTGAACTTCTATTGTGAATCCAGTCTTAGATTCCGATGCTTCACTTCAGGTTTACTGTATCCCATGGAACTTCTTATAGACGATGAAACACAGTGTTTGCATCGGAATGTAATACAAAAGGCACAATGCCGACTTAAATACAAGAGAACTGACACTCTTACTTTCTATAATTTGAACCTTTATTGTGAGTCCAGTTTTAGATTCCGAAGCTTCACTTCAGGTTTACTGTATCCCATTGAACTTCTTATTGACGATGAAACACAGAGTTTGCATCCGAATTTAAAACAAACGGCACAATGCCGACTTAAGTACAAGAGGACTGACACTCTCACTTTCTATGATTTGAACCTCTCCTGTCAGTCCAGTGTTGGATTCCGATGCTTCACTTCAGGTTTACTGTATCCCTTGGACCTTCTTTTTGATGATGAAACACGGATATTTCATCCGAATTTAATAGAAAAGGCACAATGCCGACTTAAGTACAAGAGGACCGACACTCTAACTCTCTATAATTTGAACCTCTCCTGTGAGCCCAGTTTTAGATTCCGATGCTTCACTTTAGGTTTACTGTATCCCTTGGACCTTCTTATTGACGATGAAACACAGAAATTGCATCCGAATTTAATACAAAGGCACAATGCCGGCTTAAGTACAAGAGGACTGACATTCTAACTTTCTCTGATTGGAACCTCTCCATTGAGCCCAAATTTAGATTCCTGTGCTTCACTTCATGTTTACTGTATACCTTGCACCATCTTATTGACGATGAAACACATATATTGCTTCCGAATTTAATACAAAAGGCACAATGCCGACTGAAGTACAAGAGGACTGACACTCTCACTTTCTATGATTTGAACCTCTCCTGTGAGTCCAGTTTTAGATTCCGATGCTTCTATTCAGGTTTACTGTGTACCTAGGACCTTCTTATTTAGGATGAAACACAGAAATAGCATCCGAATTAAATTTAAAAGGCACAATGCCGAGTTAAGTACAAGAGGACTGACACTCTAACTTTCAATGATTTGAACCTCTCCTGTGAGTCCAGTTTTAGATTCCGATGCTTCACTTTAGGTTTACTACATCCCTTGGACCTTCTTATTGACGAGGAATCACAGAGATTGCATCAGAATTTAGTACAAAAGTCACAATGCCGACTTGAGTACAAGACGACTAACACTCTAAATTTCTATGATTTGAACCTCTCTTGTGAGTCCAGTTTTAGATTCCGATGCTTCACTTCAGGTTTACTGTATACCTCGGACCTACTTTTTGACGATGAAACACAGAAATTGCATCCCAATTTAATACAAAAGGCACAATGCCGACTTAAGTACAAGAGGGCTGACACTCTAACTTTCTATGATTTGAACCTCTCCTGTGAGTCCACTTCTAGATTCCGATGCTTCACTTCAGGTTTACTGTATAACTTGGATCTTCTTATTGACGATGAAACACAGAGTTTGCATCCGAATTTAGTACAAAAGGCAGATTGCCGACTTAAGTACAAGAGGACTGACACTCTAACTTTCTATGATTTCATACTCTCCTGTGAGTCCAGTTTTAGATTCCGATGCTTCCCTTCAGGTTTACAGTATACCTTAGACCTTCTTATTGACGATGAAACACAGAAATTGCATCCGAATTTATTACAAAATGTAGAATACCGACTTAAGAAAAAGAGGACTGACACTCTAACTTCAATGATTTGAACCTCTCCTTTGAGTCCAGTTTTAGATTCCGATGCTTCACTTCAGGTTTACTGTATACCTTGCACCTTCTTGTTGTTGATGAAACACAGATATTGCATCCGAATTTAATACAAAAGGCACAATGCCAACTTAAGTACAAGAGGACTGACACTCTCACTTTCTATGATTTGAACCTCTCCTGTGAGTCCAGTTTTAGATTCCGATGCCTCACTTCAGGTTAACAGTATCCCTTGGACCTTCTTATTGACGATGAAACACAGAGTCCGCATCCGAATTTAATACAAAAGGCACAATGCCGACTTAAGTACAAGAGGACTGACATTCTAACTTTCTAAGATTTGAACCTCTCCTGTGAGTCCAGTTTTAGATTCCGATGCTTCTATTCAGGTTTACTGTGTACCTAGGACCTTCTTATTTAGGATGAAACACAGAAATAGCATTCGAATTAAATTTAAAAGGCACAATGCCGGGTTAAGTACAAGAGGACTGACACTCTATCTTTCAATGATTTGAACCTCTCCTGTGAGTCCAGTTTTAGATTCCGATGCTTCACTTTACTTTTACTGTATCCCTTGGACATTCTTATTGACGAGGAGTCATAGAGATTGCATCAGAATTTAGTACAAAAGTCACAATGCCGACTTGAGTACAAGAGGAATAACACTCTAAATTTCTACGATTTGAACCTCTCTTGTGAGTCCAGTTTTAGATTCCAATGCTTCACTTCAGGTTTACTGTATACCTCGGACCTCCGTTTTGACGATGAAACACAGAAATTGCATCCAAATTTAATACAAAAGGCACAATGCCGACTTAAGTACAAGAGGGCTGACACTCTAACTTTCTATGGTTTGAACCTCTCCTGTGAGTCCACTTTTAGATTCCGATGCTTCACTTCAGGTTTACTGTATAAGGTGGATCTTCTTATTGACGATGAAACACAGAGTTTGCATCCGAATTTAATACAAAAGGCAGAATGCCGACTTAAGTACAAGAGGACTGACACTCTAACTTTCTATGATTTCATACTCTCCTGTGAGTCCAGTTTTAGATTCCGATGCTTCCCTTCAGGTTTACTGTATACCTTAGACCTTGTTATTGACGATGAAACACAGAAATTGCATCCGAATTTATTACAAAATGTAGAATTTCGACTTAAGAAAAAGAGGACTGACACTCTCACTCTCTATGATTTGAACCTCTACTGTGAGTGCAGTTGTAGATTCCGATGCTACACTTCAGGTTTACTGTATCCTTTGGACCTTCTTTTTGACGATGAAACACAGAAATTGCATCCGAATTTAATACAAAAGGCACAATGCCGACTTAAGTAAAAGAGGACTGATACTCTCAGTTTCTATGATTTGAACCTCTCCTGTGAATCCAGTTTTAGATTCCGATGCTTCACTTCGGGTTTACTGTATACCTTGGACCTTCTTATTGACGATGAAACACAGAAATTTCATCCGAATTTAATACAAAAGCATAATGCCGACTTAAGTACAAGAGGACTGACACTCAAACTTTCTATGATTTGAACTGCTCCTGTGAGTCCAGTTTTAGATTCAGATTCTTCACTTCGCGTTTACTGTATCCCTTGGGCCTTCTTATTGACGATGAAACACAGAAATTGCATCCGAATTTAATACAAAAGGCACAATGCCGACTTAAGTACAAGAGGACTGACACTCTAACTTTCTATGATTTGAACCTCGCCTGTGAGTCCAGTTTTAGATTCCGATGCTTCTCTTCATGTTTACTGTGTACCTTGGACCTTCTTATTGACGATGAAACACAGAAATTGCTTCCGAATTAAATTCCAAAGGCACAATTCCGAGTTAAGTACAAGAGGACTGACACTCTAACTTTCTATGATTTGAACCTCTCCTGCGAGTCCAGTTTTAGATTCCGATGCTTCACTTCAGGTTTACCGCATCCCTAGGACCTTCTTAATGACGATGAAACACAGAAATTGCATCCGAATTTAATACAAAAGTCACAATGCCGACTTAAGTAGAAGAGGACTGACACTCTAACTTTCTATGATTTGAACCTCTCCTGTGAGTCCAGTTTTAGATTCCGATGCTTCACTATAGGTTTACTGCATCCCTTGGACCTTCTTATTGACGATGAAATACAGAGTTTGCATCCGAATTTAATACAAAAGGCACAATGCCGACTTAAGTACAAGAGGACTGACACTCTAACTTTCTATGATTTGAACCTCTCCTGTGAGTCCAGTTTTAGATTCCGATGCTTCACTATAGGTTTACTGCATCCCTTGGACCTTCTTATTGACGATGAAATACAGAGTTTGCATCCGAATTTAATACAAAAGGCACAATGCCGATTTAAGTACAAGAGGACTGACACTCTAACTTCAATGATTTGAACCTCTCCTTTGAGTCCAGTTTTAGATTCCGATGCTTCACTTCAGGTTTACTGTATACCTTGCACCTTCTTGTTGACGATGAAACACAGATATTGCATCCGAATTTAATACAAAAGGCACAATGCCAACTTAAGTACAAGAGGACTGACACTCTCACTTTCTATGATTTGAACCTCTCCTGTGAGTCCAGGTTTAGATTCCAGTGCTTCACTTCAGGTTAACTGTATACTTTGGACCTTCTTATTGACGAAGAAACACAGAAATTGCATCCGAATTTAATACAAAAGGCACAATGCCGACTTAAGTAAAAGAGGCCTGACACTCTCACTTTCTATGATTTGAACCGCTCCTGTGAGTCCAGTTTTAGATTCCGATGCTTCACATCAGGTTTAAAGTATCCCTTGGACCTTCTTAATGACGATGAAACACAAGGTTTGCATCCGAATTTAATACAAGAGGCACAATGCCGACTTAAGTACAAGGGTACTGACTCTCTAACTTTCTGTGATCTGAACCTCTCCTTTGAGTCCAGTTTTAGATTCCGATGCTTCACTTCAGGTTCACTATATACCTTGCACCTTCTTATTGACGATAAAACACAGAAATTGCATTGGAATTTAATACAAATGGCACAATGCCGACTTAAGTACAAGAGGACTGACACTCTCACTTTTTATGATTTGAACCTCTCCTGTGAGTCCAGTTTTAGATTCCGATGCTTCACTTCAGGTTTACAGTATCCCTTGGACGTTCTTATTGACGATGAAACACAGAGTTTGCATCCGAATTTAATACAAAGCGCACAATGCCGACTTAAGTACAAGAGGACTGACACTCTAACTTCCTATGATTTGAACCTCTCCTGTGAGTCCAGTTTTAGATTCCGATGCTTCACTTCAGGTTTACTGTATCCCTTGGACCTTCTTATTGAAGATGAAACACAGAAATTGCATCCGAATGTAATACAAAAGGCCCAATGCCGACTTTATTTCAAGAGGACTGACACTCTAACTTTCTACGATTTGAACCTCTCCTGTGAATCCAGTTTTAGATTCCGATGCTTCACTTCGGGTTTACTGTATCCCTTGGACCTTTTTTATTGACGATGAAACACAGAAATTGCATCCGAATTTAATACAAAAGACACATAACCGACTCAAGTACAAGAGGAGTGACACTCAAATCTCTATGATTTGAACCTCTCCTGTCAATCCAGTTTTAGATTCCGATGCTTCACTTCAGGTGTACTGTATCCCTTGCACCTTCTTATTAACGATGAAACGCAGAAATTGCATCCGAATTTAATACAAGAGGCACAATGCCGACTTAAGTACAAGAGGACTGACACTCTAACTTCCTATGATCTGAACCTCTCCTTTGAGTCCAGTTTTAGATTCCGATGCTTCACTTCAGGTTCACTATATACCTTGCACCTTCTTATTGACGATAAAACACAGAAATTGCATTGGAATTTAATACAAAAGGCACAATGCCGACTTAAGTACAAGAGGGCTGACACTCTAACTTTCTATGATTTGAGCCTCTCCTGTGAGTCCACTTTAGAATCCGATGCTTCACTTCAGGTTTACTCTATAACTTGGACCTTCTTATTGACAATGAAACACAGAGTTTGCATCCTAATTTAATACAAAGGGCACAATGTCGACTTAAGTAGAAGAGGACTGACACCCTAACTTTCTATGATTTCAAACTCTCCTGTGAATCCAGTTTTAGATTCCGATGCTTCCCTTCAGGTTTACTGTATACCTTGGACCTTCTTATTGACAATGAAACACAGAGTTTGCATCCGAATTTAATACAAAGGGCACAATGTCGACTTAAGTAGAAGAGGACTGACACTCTAACTTTCTATGATTTCAAACTCTCCTGTGAGTCCAGCTTTAGATTCCGATGCTTCCCTTCAGGTTTACTGTATACCTTGGACCTTCTTACTGACGCTGAAACACACAGAAATTACATCCGAATTTAATACAAAAGGCACAATGCCGACTTAAGTAAAAGAGGACTGACACTCTCACTTTCTATGATTTGAACCTCTCCTGTGAGTCCAGTTTTAGATTCCAATGCTTCACTTCAGGTTTACTGTATCCTTTGGACTTTCTTATTAACGATGAAACACAGAAATTTCATCCGAATTTAATACAAAAGGCACATTGCCGGCTTTAGTACAAGAGGACTGGCACTAACTTTCTATGATTTGAACCTCTCCTGTGAGTCCACTTTTAGATTCCGATGCTTCACTTCAAGTTTACTTTCTACCTTCCACCTTCTTATTGACGATAAAACACAGAAATTGCATCGGAATTTAATACAAAAGGCACAATGCCGACGTAAGTACAAGAGGACTGACACTCTCACTTTCTATGATTTGAACCTCTCCTGTGAGTCCAGTTTTAGAATCCGATCTTTCACTTTAGGTTTACTGTATCCTTGGACCTTCTTATTGATGATGAAACACAGAAATTGAATGCGAATGTAATACAAAAGGCACAATGCCAAATTAATTACAAGAGGACTGACACTCTAACTTTCTATGGTTTGAATCTCTCCTGTGAGTCCAGTTTTAGATTCCGATGCTTTCTCTTCAGGTTTACTGTATCCCTTGGACCTTTTTATCGACGATGAATCACAGAAATTGCATCCGAATTTAATACAAAAGTCACAATGCCAACTGAAGTACAAGAGGACTGACACTCTAACTTTCTATGATTTGAACATCTCCTGTGAGTCAAGTTTTAGATTCCGATGCTTCACTTCAGATTTACTGTATACCTGGGACCATCTTTTTGACGATGAAACACAGAAATTGCATCCGAATTTAATACAAAAGGCACAATGCCGACTTAAGTAAAAGAGGACTGACACTCTCACTTTCTATGATTTGAACCTCTCCTGTGAATCCAGTTTTAGATTCCGATGCTTCACTTCGGGTTTACTGTATACCTTGGACCTTCTTATTGACGATGAAACACAGAAATTTCATCCGAATTTAATACAAAAGCATAATGCCGACTTAAGTACAAGAGGACTGACACTCAAACTTTCTATGATTTGAACTGCTCCTGTGAGTCCAGTTTTAGATTCAGATTCTTCACTTCGCGTTTACTGTATCCCTTGGGCCTTCTTATTGACGATGAAACACAGAAATTGCATCCGAATTTAATACAAAAGGCACAATGCCGACTTAAGTACAAGAGGACTGACACTCTAACTTTCTATGATTTGAACCTCGCCTGTGAGTCCAGTTTTAGATTCCGATGCTTCTCTTCAGGTTTACTGTGTACCTTGGACCTTCTTATTGACGATCAAACACAGAAATTGCTTCCGAATTAAATTCCAAAGGCACAATTTCGAGTTAAGTACAAGAGGACTGACACTCTAACTTTCTATGATTTGAACCTCTCCTGCGAGTCCAGTTTTAGATTCCGATGCTTCACTTCAGGTTTACCGCATCCCTAGGACCTTCTTAATGACGATGAAACACAGAAATTGCATCCGAATTTAATACAAAAGTCACAATGCCGACTTAAGTAGAAGAGGACTGACACTCTAACTTTCTATGATTTGAACCTCTCCTGTGAGTCCAGTTTTAGATTCCGATGCTTCACTATAGGTTTACTGCATCCCTTGGACCTTCTTATTGACGATGAAATACAGAGTTTGCATCCGAATTTAATACAAAAGGCACAATGCCGACTTAAGTACAAGAGGACTGACACTCTAACTTTCTATGATTTGAACCTCTCCTGTGAGTCCAGTTTTAGATTCCGATGCTTCACTATAGGTTTACTGCATCCCTTGGACCTTCTTATTGACGATGAAATACAGAGTTTGCATCCGAATTTAATACAAAAGGCACAATGCCGATTTAAGTACAAGAGGACTGACACTCTAACTTCAATGATTTGAACCTCTCCTTTGAGTCCAGTTTTAGATTCCGATGCTTCACTTCAGGTTTACTGTATACCTTGCACCTTCTTGTTGACGATGAAACACAGATATTGCATCCGAATTTAATACAAAAGGCACAATGCCAACTTAAGTACAAGAGGACTGACACTCTCACTTTCTATGATTTGAACCTCTCCTGTGAGTCCAGGTTTAGATTCCAGTGCTTCACTTCAGGTTAACTGTATACTTTGGACCTTCTTATTGACGAAGAAACACAGAAATTGCATCCGAATTTAATACAAAAGGCACAATGCCGACTTAAGTAAAAGAGGCCTGACACTCTCACTTTCTATGATTTGAACCGCTCCTGTGAGTCCAGTTTTAGATTCCGATGCTTCACATCAGGTTTAAAGTATCCCTTGGACCTTCTTAATGACGATGAAACACAAGGTTTGCATCCGAATTTAATACAAGAGGCACAATGCCGACTTAAGTACAAGGGTACTGACTCTCTAACTTTCTGTGATCTGAACCTCTCCTTTGAGTCCAGTTTTAGATTCCGATGCTTCACTTCAGGTTCACTATATACCTTGCACCTTCTTATTGACGATAAAACACAGAAATTGCATTGGAATTTAATACAAATGGCACAATGCCGACTTAAGTACAAGAGGACTGACACTCTCACTTTTTATGATTTGAACCTCTCCTGTGAGTCCAGTTTTAGATTCCGATGCTTCACTTCAGGTTTACAGTATCCCTTGGACGTTCTTATTGACGATGAAACACAGAGTTTGCATCCGAATTTAATACAAAGCGCACAATGCCGACTTAAGTACAAGAGGACTGACACTCTAACTTCCTATGATTTGAACCTCTCCTGTGAGTCCAGTTTTAGATTCCGATGCTTCACTTCAGGTTTACTGTATCCCTTGGACCTTCTTATTGAAGATGAAACACAGAAATTGCATCCGAATGTAATACAAAAGGCCCAATGCCGACTTTATTTCAAGAGGACTGACACTCTAACTTTCTACGATTTGAACCTCTCCTGTGAATCCAGTTTTAGATTCCGATGCTTCACTTCGGGTTTACTGTATCCCTTGGACCTTTTTTATTGACGATGAAACACAGAAATTGCATCCGAATTTAATACAAAAGACACATAACCGACTCAAGTACAAGAGGAGTGACACTCAAATCTCTATGATTTGAACCTCTCCTGTCAATCCAGTTTTAGATTCCGATGCTTCACTTCAGGTGTACTGTATCCCTTGCACCTTCTTATTAACGATGAAACGCAGAAATTGCATCCGAATTTAATACAAGAGGCACAATGCCGACTTAAGTACAAGAGGACTGACACTCTAACTTCCTATGATCTGAACCTCTCCTTTGAGTCCAGTTTTAGATTCCGATGCTTCACTTCAGGTTCACTATATACCTTGCACCTTCTTATTGACGATAAAACACAGAAATTGCATTGGAATTTAATACAAAAGGCACAATGCCGACTTAAGTACAAGAGGGCTGACACTCTAACTTTCTATGATTTGAGCCTCTCCTGTGAGTCCACTTTAGAATCCGATGCTTCACTTCAGGTTTACTCTATAACTTGGACCTTCTTATTGACAATGAAACACAGAGTTTGCATCCTAATTTAATACAAAGGGCACAATGTCGACTTAAGTAGAAGAGGACTGACACCCTAACTTTCTATGATTTCAAACTCTCCTGTGAATCCAGTTTTAGATTCCGATGCTTCCCTTCAGGTTTACTGTATACCTTGGACCTTCTTATTGACAATGAAACACAGAGTTTGCATCCGAATTTAATACAAAGGGCACAATGTCGACTTAAGTAGAAGAGGACTGACACTCTAACTTTCTATGATTTCAAACTCTCCTGTGAGTCCAGCTTTAGATTCCGATGCTTCCCTTCAGGTTTACTGTATACCTTGGACCTTCTTACTGACGCTGAAACACACAGAAATTACATCCGAATTTAATACAAAAGGCACAATGCCGACTTAAGTAAAAGAGGACTGACACTCTCACTTTCTATGATTTGAACCTCTCCTGTGAGTCCAGTTTTAGATTCAATGCTTCACTTCAGGTTTACTGTATCCTTTGGACTTTCTTATTAACGATGAAACACAGAAATTTCATCCGAATTTAATACAAAGGCACATTGCCGGCTTTAGTACAGAGGACTGGCACTAACTTTCTATGATTTGAACCTCTCCTGTGAGTCCACTTTTAGATTCCGATGCTTCACTTCAAGTTTACTTTCTACCTTCCACCTTCTTATTGACGATAAAACACAGAAATTGCATCGGAATTTAATACAAAAGGCCAAATGCCGACGTAAGTACAAGAGGAGGACTGACACTCTCACTTTCTATGATTTGAACCTCTCCTGTGAGTCCAGTTTTAGAATCCGATCTTTCACTTTAGGTTTACTGTATCCTTGGACCTTCTTATTGATGATGAAACACAGAAATTGAATGCGAATGTAATACAAAAGGCACAATGCCAAATTAATTACAAGAGGACTGACACTCTAACTTTCTATGGTTTGAATCTCTCCTGTGAGTCCAGTTTTAGATTCCGATGCTTTCTCTTCAGGTTTACTGTATCCCTTGGACCTTTTTATCGACGATGAATCACAGAAATTGCATCCGAATTTAATACAAAAGTCACAATGCCAACTGAAGTACAAGAGGACTGACACTCTAACTTTCTATGATTTGAACATCTCCTGTGAGTCAAGTTTTAGATTCCGATGCTTCACTTCAGATTTACTGTATACCTGGGACCATCTTTTTGACGATGAAACACAGAAATTGCATCCGAATTTAATACAAAAGGCACAATGCCGACTTAAGTAAAAGAGGACTGACACTCTCACTTTCTATGATTTGAACCTCTCCTGTGATTCTAGTTTTAGATTCCAATGCTTCACTTCAGATTCCTGTATCCTTTGGACTTTCTTATTGACGATGAAAACACAGAAATTTCATCCGAATTTAATACAAAAGGCACAATGCCGACTTAAGTACAAGAGGACTGACACTCTAACTTTCTATGATTTAAACCTCCCCTGTGAGTCCAGTTTTAGATTCCGATGCTTCACTTTAGGTTTACTGTACCCCTTGGACCTTCTTATTGACGATGGAACACAGAGTTCGCATCCGAATTTAATACAAATGGCACAATGTTGACTTAAGTTCAAGAGGACTGACACTCTAACTTCCTATGATTTGAACCACTCCTTTGAGTCCAGTTTTAGATTCCGATGCTTCACTTCAAGTTTACTGTATACCTTCCACCTTCTTATTGACGATAAAAACACAGAAATTGCATCGGAATTTAATACAAAAGGCACAATGCGACGTAAGTACAAGAGGACTGACACTCTCACTTTCTATGATTTGAACCTCTCCTGTGAGGCCAGTTTTAGATTCCTATCCTTCACTTCAGGTTTACTGTATCCCTTGGACCTTCTTCTTGATGATGAAACACAGAAATTGCATGCGAATGTAATACAAAAGGCACAATGCCGACTTAATTACAAGAGGACTGACACTAACTTTCTATGATTTGAATCTCTCCTGTGAGTCCAGTTTTAGATTCCGATGCTTCACTTCAGGTTTACTGTATCCCTTGGACCTTTTTATTGACGATGAAACACAGAAATTGCATCCGAATTTAATACAAAAGGCACAATACCGACTTAAGTACAAGAGGAGTGACAGTCTAACTCTCTATGATTTGAACCTCTCCTGTCAGCCCAGTTTTAGATTCCGATGCTTCACTTCAGGTGTACTGTATCCGTTGCACCTTCTTATTAACGATGAAACACAGAAATTGCATCCGAATTTAATACAAAAGTCACAATGCCGACTTAAGTAAAAGAGGACTGACACTGTCACTTTCTATGATTTGAACCTCTCCTGTGAGTCCAGTTTTAGATTCCAATGCTTCACTTCAGGTTTACTGTATCCTTTGGACTTTCTTATTGACGATGAAACACAGAAATTTCATCCGAATTTAATACAAAAGGCACAATGCCGACTTAAGTACAAGAGGACTGACACTCTAACTTTCTATGATTTGAACCTCTCCTGTGAGTCCAGTTTTAGATTCCAATGCTTCACTTTAGGTTTCCTGTACCCCTTGGACCTTCTTATTGACGATGGAACACAGAGTTTGCATCCGAATTTAATACAAAAGGCGCAATGTCGACTTAAGTACAAGAGGGCTGACACTCTAACTTTCTATGATTTGAACCTCTCCTGTGAGTCCAGTTTTAGAATCCGATGCCTCACTTCAGGTTTACTGTATAACTTGGACCTTCTTATTGACGATGAAACACAGAGTTTGCATCCGAATTTAATACAAAAGGCGCAATGTCGACTTAAGTACAAGAGGACTGACACTCTAACTTTCTATGATTTGAACCTCTCCTGTGATTCCAGTTTTAGATTCCGATGCTTCACTTCAGATTTACTGTATACCTCGAACCTTCTTTTTGACGATGAAACACAGAAATTGCATCCGAATTTAATACAAAAGGCACAATGCCGACTTAAGTACAAGAGGGCTGACACTCTAACTTTCTATGATTTGAACCCTTCCTGTGAGTCCAGTTTTAGAATCCGATGCTTCACTTCAGGTTTACTGTATAACTTGGACATTCTTATTGACGATGAAACACAGAGTTTGCATCCGAATTTAATACAAAGGGCACAATGCCGACTTAAGTACAAGAGGACTGACACCTTAACTTTCTATGATTTCAAACACTCCTGTGAGTCCAGTTTTAGATTCCGATGCTTCACTTTAGGTTTACTGTATACCTTG
The DNA here is from genome assembly GCF_021461385.2 of Schistocerca piceifrons. Lineage (NCBI taxonomy): Eukaryota > Metazoa > Arthropoda > Insecta > Orthoptera > Acrididae > Schistocerca > Schistocerca piceifrons. Next base: position 1,110,905,258 of record NC_060139.1, read on the forward strand.
GACCTTCTTGTTGTTGATGAAACACAGAAATTGCATCCGAATTTAATACAAAAGGCACAATGCCGACTTAAGTAGAAGAGGACTGACACTCTCACTTTCTATGATTTGAACCTCTCCTGTGAGTACAGTTTTAGATTCCGATTCTTCACTTCAGGTTTACTTAATCGTTTGGACCTTCTTATTGACGATTAAACAGAGTTTCCATCCTAATTTAGTACAAAATGCACAATGCCGACTTAAGTACAAGAGGACTGACACTTTGACTTTCTATGATTTGAACCTCTCCTGTCAGTCCAGTGTTAGATTCCGATGCTTCACTTCAGGTTTACTGTGTTCCTTGGGACTTCTTATTGACGATGAAACACAGAAATTGCATCTGAATTTAATACAAAAGGCACAATGCCGACTTAAGTACAAGTTGACAGACATTCTAACTTTCTATGATTTGAACCTCTCCTGTGAGTCCAGTTTTTGATTCCGATGCTTCACTTCAGGTTTACTGAATCCCCTGGATCTTCTTATTGACGAAGAAACACAGAGGTTGCATCCGAATTTAATACAAAAGGCACAAGCCCGACTTAAGTACAAGAGGACTGACACTCTAAATTTCTATGATTTGAGCCTCTCCTTTGAGTCCAGTTTTAGATTCCGATGCTTCACTTCAGGTTTACTGTATACCTAGCACCTTCTTATTGACGATGAAACACAGATATTGCATCCGAATTTAATACAAAAGGCACAATGACGACTTAAGTACAAGAGGACTGACACTCTAACTTTCTGTGATTTGAACCTCTCCTGTGAGTACAGTTTTAGATTCCGATGCTTCACTTCAGGTTTACTGTATCCTTTGGACCTTCTTATTGACGATGAAACACAGAGTTTGCATCCGAATTTAATACAAAAGGCACAATGTCTACTTAAGTACAAGAGGACTGACACTCTAACTTCCTATGATCTGAACCTCTCCATTGAGTCCAGTTTTAGATTCCGATGCTTCACTTCAGGTTCACTGTATACCTTGATCCTTCTTATTGCCGATGAAACACAGATATTGCATCGCAATTTAATACAAAAGGCACAATGCCGGCATAAGTACAAGAAGACTGACACTCTAACTTTCTATGATCTGAACCTCTCCTTTGAGTCCAGTTTTAGATACCGAAGCTTCACTTCATTTTCACTGTATACCTTGCACCTTCTTATTGACGATGAAACACAGAAATTGCATCGGAATTTAATACAAAAGGAACAATGCCGACATAAGTACAAGAGGACTGACACTCTCACTTTCTATGATTTGAACCTCTCCCGTGAGTCCAGTTTTAGATTCCGATGCTTCACTTCAGGTTTCCAGTGTCCCTTGGACCTTTTTATTGTCGATGAAACACAGAGTTTGCATCCGAATTTAATACAAAAGGCACAATGCCGACTTAAGTACAAGAGGACTGACGCTCTAACTTTCTATGATTTGAACCTCTCCTGTGATTCCAGTTTTAGATTCCGATGCTTCACTTCAGATTTACTGTATACCTCGAACCTTCTTTTTGACGATGAAACACAGAAATTGCATCCGAATTTAATACAAAAGGCACAATGCCGACTTACGTACAAGAGGGCTGACACTCTAACTTTCTATGATTTGAACCCTTCCTGTGAGTCCAGTTTTAGAATCCGATGCTTCACTTCAGGTTTACTGTATAACTTGGACCTTCTTATTGACGATGAAACACAGAGTTTGCATCCGAATTTAATACAAAGGGCACAATGCCGACTTAAGTACAAGAGGACTGACACCTTAACTTTCTATGATTTCAAACACTCCTGTGAGTCCAGTTTTAGATTCCGATGCTTCACTTTAGGTTTACTGTATACCTTGGACCTTCTTGTTGACGATGAAACACAGAAATTGCATCCGAATTTAGTACAAAAGGCACAATGCCGACCTAAGTAAAAGAGGACTGACACTCTCACTTTCTATGATTTGAACCTCTCCTGTGAGTACAGTTTTAGATTCCGATGCTTCACTTCAGGTTTACTTAATCCTTTGGACCTTCTTATTGACGATTAAACAGAGTTTCCATCCTAATTTAGTACAAAATGCACAATGCCGACTTAAGTACAAGAGGACTGACACTCTGACTTTCTATGATTTGAACCTCTCCTGTCAGTCCAGTGTTAGATTCCGATGCTTCACTTCAGGTTTACTGTGTTCCTTGGGACTTGTTATTGACGATGAAACACAGAAATTGCATCTGAATTTAATACAAAAGGCACAATGACGACTTAAGTACAAGAGGACTGACACTCTAACTTTCTGTGATTTGAACCTCTCCTGTGAGTACAGTTTTAGATTCCGATGCTTCACTTCAGGTTTACTGTATCCTTTGGACCTTCTTATTGACGATGAAACACAGAGTTTGCATCCGAATTTAATACAAAAGGCACAATGTCTACTTAAGTACAAGAGGACTGACACTCTAACTTTCTATGATCTGAACCTCTCCATTGAGTCCAGTTTTAGATTCTGATGCTTCACTTCAGGTTCACTGTATACCTTGATCCTTCTTATTGCCGATGAAACACAGATATTGCATCGCAATTTAATACAAAAGGCACAATGCCGGCATAAGTACAAGAAGACTGACACTCTAACTTTCTATGATCTGAACCTCTCCTTTGAGTCCAGTTTTAGATACCGAAGCTTCACTTCATTTTCACTGTATACCTTGCACCTTCTTATTGACGATGAAACACAGAAATTGCATCGGAATTTAATACAAAAGGAACAATGCCGACATAAGTACAAGAGGACTGTCACTCTCACTTTCTATGATTTGAACCTCTCCCGTGAGTCCAGTTTTAGATTCCGATGCTTCACTTCAGGTTTCCAGTGTCCCTTGGACCTTTTTATTGTCGATGAAACACAGAGTTTGCATCCGAATTTAATACAAAAGGCACAATGCCGACTTAAGTACAAGAGGGCTGACACTCTAACTTTCTATGATTTGAACCCTTCCTGTGAGTCCAGTTTTAGAATCCGATGCTTCACTTCAGGTTTACTGTATAACTTGGACCTTCTTATTGGCGATGAAACACAGAGTTTGCATCCGAATTTAATACAAAGGGCACAATGCCGACTTAAGTACAAGAGGACTGACACCTTAACTTTCTATGATTTCAAACACTCCTGTGAGTCCAGTTTTAGATTCCGATGCTTCACTTTAGGTTTACTGTATACCTTGGACCTTCTTGTTGACGATGAAACACAGAAATTGCATCCGAATTTAATACAAAAGGCACAATGCCGACTTAAGTAAAAGAGGACTGACACTCTCACTTTCTATGATTTGAACCTCTCCTGTGAGTACAGTTTTAGATTCCGATGCTTCACTTCAGGTTTACTTAACCCTTTGGACCTTCTTATTGACGATTAAACAGAGTTTCCATCCTAATTTAGTACAAAATGCACAATGCCGACTTAAGTACAAGAGGACTGACACTTTGACTTTCTATGATTTGAACCTCTCCTGTCAGTCCAGTGTTAGATTCCGATGCTTCACTTCAGGTTTACTGTGTTCCTTGGGACTTCTTATTGACGATGAAACACAGAAATTGCATCTGAATTTAATACAAAAGGCACAATGCCGACTTAAGTACAAGTTGACTGACATTCTAACTTTCTATGATTTGAACCTCTCCTGTGAGTCCAGTTTTTGATTCCGATGCTTCACTTCAGGTTTACTGTATCCCCTGGATCTTCTTATTGACGAAGAAACACAGAGTTTGCATCCGAATTTAATACAAAAGGCACAAGCCCGACTTAAGTACAAGAGGACTGACACTCTAAATTTCTATGATTTGAGCCTCTCCTTTGAGTCCAGTTTTAGATTCCGATGCTTCACTTCAGGTTTACTGTATACCTAGCACCTTCTTATTGACGATGAAACACAGATATTGCATCCGAATTTAATACAAAATGCACAATGACGACTTAAGTACAAGAGGACTGACACTCTAACTTTCTGTGATTTGAACCTCTCCTGTGAGTCCAGTTTTAGATTCCGATGCTTCACTTCAGGTGTACTGTATCCGTTGCACCTTCTTATTAACGATGAAACACAGAAATTGCATCCGAATTTAATACAAAAGTCACAATGCCGACTTAAGTAAAAGAGGACTGACACTGTCACTTTCTATGATTTGAACCTCTCCTGTGAGTCCAGTTTTAGATTCCAATGCTTCACTTCAGGTTTACTGTATCCTTTGGACTTTCTTATTGACGATGAAACACAGAAATTTCATCCGAATTTAATACAAAAGGCACAATGCCGACTTAAGTACAAGAGGACTGACACTCTTACTTTCTATGATTTGAACCTCTCCTGTGAGTCCAGTTTTAGATTCCAATGCTTCACTTTAGGTTTCCTGTACCCCTTGGACCTTCTTATTGACGATGGAACACAGAGTTTGCATCCGAATTTAATACAAAAGGCGCAATGTCGACTTAAGTACAAGAGGGCTGACACTCTAACTTTCTATGATTTGAACCTCTCCTGTGAGTCCAGTTTTAGAATCCGATGCCTCACTTCAGGTTTACTGTATAACTTGGACCTTCTTATTGACGATGAAACACAGAGTTTGCATCCGAATTTAATACAAACTGCGCAATGCCGACTTAAGTACAAGAGGACTGACACCTTAACTTTCTATGATTTCATACTCTCCTGTGAGTCCAGTTTTAGATTCCGATGCTTCACTTTAGGGTTACTGTATACCTTGGACCTTCTTAATGACGATGAAACACAGAAATGGCATCCGAATTTAATACAAAAGGCACAATGCCGACTTAAGTAAAAGAGGACTGACACTCTCACTTTCTATGATTTGAACCTCTCCTGTGAGTACAGTTTTAGATTCCGATGCTTCACTTCAGGTTTACTGTATCCTTTGGACCTTCTTATTGACGATGAAACACAGAGTTTGCATCCGAATTTAATACAAAAGGCACAATGTCTACTTAAGTACAAGAGGACTGACACTCTATCTTCCTATGATCTGAACCTCTCCATTGAGTCCAGTTTTAGATTCCGATGCTTCACTTCAGGTTCACTGTATACCTTGATCCTTCTTATTGCCGATGAAACACAGATATTGCATCGCAATTTAATACAAAAGGCACAATGCCGGCATAAGTACAAGAAGACTGACACTCTAACTTTCTATGATCTGAACCTCTCCTTTGAGTCCAGTTTTAGATACCGAAGCTTCACTTCATTTTCACTGTATACCTTGCACCTTCTTATTGACGATGAAACACAGAAATTGCATCGGAATTTAATACAAAAGGAACAATGCCGACATAAGTACAAGAGGACTGACACTCTCACTTTCTATGATTTGAACCTCTCCCGTGAGTCCAGTTTTAGATTCCGATGCTTCACTTCAGGTTTCCAGTGTCCCTTGGACCTTTTTATTGTCGATGAAACACAGAGTTTGCATCCGAATTTAATACAAAAGGCACAATGCCGACATAAGTACAAGAGGACTGACACTCTAACTTTCTATGATTTGAACCTCTCCTGTGATTCCAGTTTTAGATTCCGATGCTTCACTTCAGATTTACTGTATACCTCGAACCTTCTTTTTGACGATGAAACACAGAAATTGCATCCGAATTTAATACAAAACTCACAATGCCGACTTAAGTACAAGTGGGCTGACACTCTAACTTTCTATGATTTTGAACCCTTCCTGTGAGTCCAGTTTTAGAATCCGATGCTTCATTTCAGGTTTACTGTATAACTTGGACCTTCTTATTGACGATGAAACACCGAGTTTGCATCCGAATTTAATACAAAGGGCACAATGCCGACTTAAGTACAAGAGGACTGACACCTTAACTTTCTATGATTTCAAACACTCCTGTGAGTCCAGTTTTAGATTCCGATGCTTCACTTTAGGTTTACTGTATACCTTGGACCTTCTTGTTGACGATGAAACACAGAAATTGCATCCGAATTTAATACAAAAGGCACAATGCCGACTTAAGTAAAAGAGGACTGACACTCTCACTTTCTATGATTTGAACCTCTCCTGTGAGTACAGTTTTAGATTCGATGCTTCACTTCAGGTTTACTTAATCGTTTGGACCTTCTTATTGACGATTAAACAGAGTTTCCATCCTAATTTAGTACAAAATGCACAATGCCGACTTAAGTACAAGAGGACTGACACTTTGACTTTCTATGATTTGAACCTCTCCTGTCAGTCCAGTGTTAGATTCCGATGCTTCACTTCAGGTTTACTGTGTTCCTTGGGACTTCTTATTGACGATGAAACACAGAAATTGCATCTGAATTTAATACAAAAGGCACAATGCCGACTTAAGTACAAGTTGACAGACATTCTAACTTTCTATGATTTGAACCTCTCCTGTGAGTCCAGTTTTTGATTCCGATGCTTCAACTTCAGGTTTACTGTATCCCCTGGATCTTCTTATTGACGAAGAAACACAGAGTTTGCATCCGAATTTAATACAAAAGGCACAAGCCCGACTTAAGTACGAGAGGACTGACACTCTAAATTTCTATGATTTGAGCCTCTCCTTTGAGTCCAGTTTTAGATTCCGATGCTTCACTTCAGGTTTACTGTATACCTAGCACCTTCTTATTGACGATGAAACACAGATGTTGCATCCGAATTTAATACAAAAGGAACAATGCCGACATAAGTACAAGAGGACTGTCACTCTCACTTTCTATGATTTGAACCTCTCCCGTGAGTCCAGTTTTAGATTCCGATGCTTCACTTCAGGTTTCCAGTGTCCCTTGGACCTTATTATTGTCGATGAAACACAGAGTTTGCATCCGAATTTAATACAAAAGGCACAATGCTGACTTAAGTACAAGAGGACTGACACTCTAACTTTCTATGATTTGAACCTCTCCTGTGAGTCCAGTTTTAGAATCCGATGCTTCACTTCAGGTTTACTGTATCCCTTGGACCTTCTTATTGACGAAGAAACACAGAGTTTGCATCCGAATTAATACAAAAGGCGCAATGTCGACTTAAGTACAAGAGGGCTGACACTCTAACTTTCTATGATTTGAACCTCTCCTGTGACTCCAGTTTTAGAATTCGATGCTTCACTTCAGGTTTACTGTATAACTTGGACCTTCTTATTTGACGATGAAACACACAGATTGCATCCGAATTTAATACAAAGGGTGCAATGCCGACTTAAGTACAAGAGGACTGACACCTTAACTTTCTATGATTTCAAACTCTTCTGTGAGTCCAGTTTTAGATTCCGATGCTTCACTTTAGGTTTACTGTATACCTTGGACCTTCTTATTGACGATGAAACACAGAAATTGCATCCGAATTTAGTACAAAAGGCACAATGCCGACTTAAGTAAAAGAGGACTGACACACTCACTTTCTATGATTTGAACCTCTCCTGTGAGTACAGTTTTAGATTCCGTTGCTTCACTTCAGGTTTACTGTATCCTTTGGACCTTCTTATTGACGATGAAACACAGAGTTTGCATCCGAATTTAATACAAAAGGCACGATGTCTACTTAAGTACAAGAGGACTGACACTCTAACTTTCTATGATCTGAACCTCTCCTTTGAGTCCAGTTTTAGATTCCGATGCTTCACTTTAGGTTCACTGTATACCTTGATCCTTCTTATTGACGATGGAACACAGAAATTGCATCGGAATTTAATACAGAAAGCACAATGCCGACATAAGTACAAGAAGACTGACACTCTAACTTTCTATGATCTGAACCTCTCCTTTGAGTCCAGTTTTAGATTCGATGCTTCACTTCAGGTTCACTGTATACCTTGCACCTTCTTATTGACGATGAAACACAGAAATTTCATCCGAATTTAATACAAAAGGCACAATGCCGACTTAAGTACAAGAGGACTGACACTCTAATTTTCTATGATCTGAACCTCTCCTTTGAGTCAAGTTTTAGATTCCGATGCTTCACTTCAGGTTTACTGTATCCCTTGGACCTTCTTATTGATGATGAAACACAGAAATTGCATCCGAATTTAATACAAAGGCACAATGCCGACTTAATTACAAGAGGACTGACACTCTAACTTCCTGTGATTTGGACCTCTCCTGTGAGTCCAGTTTTAGATTCCGATGCTTCACTTCAGATTTACTGTATACCTTGGACCTTCTTATTGACGATGAAACACAGAAATTGCATCCGAATTCAATACAAAAGGCACAATGCCGACATAAGTAAAAGAGGACTGACACTCTCACTTTCTATGATTTGAACTTCCCCTGTGAGTACGGTTTTAGATTCCGATGCTTCACTTCAGGTTTACTGTATCCTTTGGACCTTCTTATTGACCATGAAACACAGAGTTTGCAACCGAAGTTAATACACAAGGCACAATGTCTACTTAAGTACAAGAGGACTGACACTCTAACTTTCTATGATCTGTACCTCTCCTTTGAGTCCAGTTTTAGATTACGATGCTTTACTTCAGGTTTACTGTATACCTCGCACCTTCTTATTGACGATGAAACACAGATATTGCATCCGAATTTAATAAAAAAGGCACAATGCCGACTTAAGTACAAGAGGACTGACACTCTCACTTTCTATGATTTGACCCTCTCCTGTGAGTCAGTTGTAGATTCTGATGCTTCACTTCAGGTTTACAGTATCAATTGGACCTTCTTATTTACGATGAAACACAGAAATGGCATCCGAATTTAATACAAAAGGCACAATGCCGACCTAAGTACAAAGTACTGACACTCTAACTTTCTATGATTTGAACCTCTCCTGTGAGTCCAGTTTAGATTCCGATGCTTCACTTCAGGTTTACTGTATCCCTTACACCCTCTTATTGACGATGAAACACAGAGTTTGCATCCGAATTTAATACAAAATGCACAATGCCGACTCAAGTAAAAGAGGACTGATACACTAACTTTCAATGATTTGAACCACTCCTGTGAGTCCAGTTTTTGATTCCGATGCTTCACTTCAGTTTACTCTATCCCTTGGACCTTTTTATTGACGATGAAACACAGAATTTGCATCCGAATTTAATACAAAAGACACAATACCGACTTAAGTACAAGAGGAGTGACACTCTCACTTTCTATGATTATACCTCTCCTGTGAGTCCAGTTTTAGATTCCAATGCTTCACTTCAGGTTTACTGTATCCCTTGGACCTTCTTATTGATGATGAAACACAGAAATTGCATCCGAATTTAATACAAAGGCACAATGCCGACTTAATTACAAGAGGACTGACACTCTAACTTTCTATGATATGAACCTCTCCTGTGAGTCCAGTTTTAGATTCGATGCTTCACTTCAGGTTTACTGTATCCTTTGACCTTTTTATTGACGATGAAACACAGAATTTGCATCCGAAATTTAATACGAAAGACACAATACCGACTTAAGTACAAGAGGAGTGACACTCTAACTCTCTATGATTTGAACCTCTCCTGTCAATCCAGTTTTAGATTCCGATGCTTCACTTAAGTTTTACTGTATCCCTTGGACCTTCTTATTGAAGAAGAAACACAGAGTTTGGCATCCGAATTAAATACAAAAGGCGCAATGTCGACTTAAGTACAAGAGGGGCTGACACTCATACTTTCTATGATTTGAACCTCTCCTGTGAGTCCAGTTTTAGAATCCGATGCTTCACTTCAGGTTTACTGTATAACTTGGACCTTCTTATTGACGATGAAACACACAGATTGCATCCGAATTTAATACAAAGGGTGCAATGCCGACTTAAGTACAAGAGGACTGAAGCCTTAACTTTCTATGATTTCAAACTCTTCTGTGAGTCCAGTTTTAGATTCCGATGCTTCACTTTAGGTTTACTGTATACCTTGGACCTTCTTATTGACGATGAAACACAGAAATTGCATCCGAATTTAATACGAAAGGAACAATGCCGACTTAAGTAAAAGGGGACTGATACACTCACTTTCTATGATTTGAACCTCTCCTGTGAGTACAGTTTTAGATTCCGTTGCTCCACTTCAGGTTACTGTATCCTTTGGACCTTCTTATTGACGATGAAACACAGAGTTTGCATCCGAATTTAATACAAAAGGCACAATGCCGACTTAAGTACAAGAGGACTGACACTCTAATTTTCTATGATTTGAACCTCTCCTGTGAGTCCAGTTTTAGATTCCGATGCTTCACTTCAGGTTTACTGTATCCCTTGGACCTTCGTATTGATGATGAAACACAGAAATTGCATCCGAATTTAATACAAAGGCACAATGCCGACTTAATTACAAGAGGACTGACACTCTAACTTCCTGTGATTTGGACCTCTCCTGTGAGTCCAGTTTTAGATTCCGATGCTTCACTTCAGATTTACTGTATACCTCGTACCTTCTTTTTGACGATGAAACACAGAAATTGCATCCGAATATAATACAAAAGGCACAATGCCGACTTAAGTACAAGAGGGCTGACACCCTAACTTTCTATGATTTGAACCTCTCCTGTGAGTCCAGTTTTTTAATCCGATGCTTCACTTCAGGTTTACTGTATAACTTGGACCTTCTTATTGACGATGAAACACAGAGTTTGCATCCGAATTTAATACAAAGGGCACCAATGCCGACATAAGTACAAGAGCGACTGACACCTTAACTTTCTATGATTTCAAATCTCCTGTGAGTCCAGTTTTAGTTTCCGATGCTTCACTTTAGGTTTACTGTATACCTTGTACCTTCATATTGACGATGAAACACAGAAATTGCATCCGAATTTAATACAAAAGGCACAATGCCGACATAAGTAAAAGAGGACTGACACTCTCAATTTCTATGATTTAAACTTCCCCTGTGAGTACGGTTTTAGATTCCGATGCTTCACTTCAGGTTTACTGTATCCTTTGGACCTTCTTATTGACCATGAAACTCAGAGTTTGCAACCGAATTTAATACATAAGGCACAATGTCTACTTAAGTACAAGAGGACTGACACTCTAACTTTCTATGATCTGTACCTCTCCTTTGAGTCCAGTTTTAGATTACGATGCTTAACTTCAGGTTTACTGTATACCTCGCACCTTCTTATTGACGATGAAACACAGATATTGCATCCGAATTTAAATACAAAAGGCACAATGCCGACTTAAGTACAAGAGGACTGACACTCTCACTTTCTATGATTTGACCCACTCCTGTGAGTCCAGTTGTAGATTCTGTTGCTTCGTTTCAGGTTTACAGTATCAATTGGACCTTCTTATTTACGATGAAACACAGAAATTGCATCCGAATTTAATACAAAAGGCACAATGCCGACTTACGTACAAGAGTACTGACACTCAAACATTCTACGATTTCAAACTCTCCTGTGAGTCCAGTTTTAGATTCCGATGCTTCACTTCAGGTTTACTGCATTCCTTGGACCTTCTTATTGACGAAGAAACACAGAAATTGCATCCGAATTTAATACAAAAGGCACAATGCTGACTTAAGTAAAAGAGGACTGACACTATCACTTTCTATGATTTGAACGTCTCCTGTGAGTCCAGTTTTAGATTCCGATGCTTCACTTCAGGTTTACTGTATCCCTTACACCCTCTTATTGACGACGAAACACAGAGTTTGCATCCGAATTTAATACAAAATGCACAATGCCGACTCAAGTACAAGAGGACTGATACACTAACTTTCAATGATTTGAACCACTCGTGTGAGTCCAGTTTTTGATTCCGATGCTTCACTTCAGGTTTACTGTTTCCCATGGAACTTCTTATTGACGATGAAACAGAGTTTCCATCCTAATTTAATACAAATGGCACAATGCCGACTTAAGTACAAGAGGACTGACACTATAACTTTTCTATGATTTGAACCTCTCCTTTGGGTCCAGTTTTAGATTCCGATGCTTCACTTCAGGTTGACTGTATCGGTTGGACCTTCTTATTGACGATGAAACACAGAAATTGCATCCGAATTCAATACAAAAGGCACTATGCCAACTTAAGTACAAGGGTACTCACACTCTAACTTTCTATGATTTGAACCTTTCGTGTGAGTCCAGTTTTAGATTCCGATGCCTCATTTCAGGTTTACAGTATCCCTTGGACCTTCTTATTGACGATGAAGCACAGAAATTGCATCTGAATTTAATACAAAAGGCACAATGCCTTCATAAGTACAATAGGACTGACACTCTAACTTTCTATGATTTGAACCTCTCCTGTGAGTCCAGTTTTAGATTCCGATGCTTCACTTCAGGTTTACTGTATACCTCGGACCATCTTATTGACGATGAAACACAGTAATTGCATCCGAATTCAATACAAAAGGTTCAATGCCGACTGAAGTACAAGAGGACTGACACTCTAACTTACTATGATTCGAACCTCTCCTGTGAGTCCAATTTTAGATTCCGATGCTTCACTTCCGGTTTACTGTATCCTTTGACCTTCTTATAGACGATGAAACACAGAAATTGCATCCCAGTTTATTACAAAAGGCACAATGCGGACTTCAGTACTAGAGGACTGACACTCAAACTTTCTATGATTTGAACCTCTCCTGTGAGTCCAGTTTTAGATTCCGATACTTCACTTCATGTTTGCTGCATCCCTTGGACCTTGTTATTGACGATGAAACACAGAAATTGCATCCGAATTTAATAGAAAAGGCACAATGCCGACTTAAGTACAAGAGGACAGACACTCTCACTTTCTATGGTTTGAACCACTCCTGTGAGTGCAGTTTTAGATTCCGATACATCACTTCATGTTTGCTGCATCCCTTGACCTTGTTATTGACGATGAAACACAGAAATTGCATCCGAATTTAATAGAAAAGGCACAATGCCGACTTAAAGTACTAGAGGACAGACACTCTCATTTTCTATGGTTTGAACCACTCCTGTGAGTGCAGTTTTAGATTCCGATGCTTCACTTCAGGTTTTCTGTATACCTTGGACCTTCTTATTGACGATGAAACACAGAAATTGCATCCGAATATAGTACAAAAGGCACTATGCCGGCATAACTACAAGAGGACTGTCAGTCTCACTATCTATGATTTGAACCTCTATTGTGAGTCCCGTTTTAGAATCCGATGCTTCACTTCAGGTTTACTGTATCCCTTGGACTTTCATATTGGCCATGAAATACAGAAATTGCATCCGAATTTAATAGAAAAGGCACAATGCCGACTTAAGTACAAGAGGACTGACACTATAACTTTCTATGATTTGAACCTCTCATTTGGGTCCAGTTTCATATTCCGATGCTTCACTTCAGGTTGACTGTATCGGTTGGACCTTCTTATTGACGATGAAACACAGAAATTGCATCCGAAATCAATACAAAAGGCACTAGGCCAACTTAAGTACACGGGTACTCACACTCTAACTTTCTATGATTTGAACCTTTCGTGTGAGTCCAGTTTTAGATTCCGATGCCTCACTTCAGGTTTACAGTATCCCTTGGACCTTCTTATTGACGATGAAGCACAGAAATTGCATCTGAATTTAATACAAAAGGCACAATGCCGTCATAAGTACAATAGGACTGACACCCTAACTTTCTATGATTTGAACCTCTCCTGTGAGTCCAGTTTTAGATTCCGATGCTTCACTTCAGGTTTACTGTATACCTCGGACCATCTTATTGACGATGAAACACAGAAATTGCATCCGAATTCAATACAAAAGTTCAATGCCGACTGAAGTACAAGAGGACTGACACTCTAACTTACTATGATTCGAACCTCTCCTGTGAGTCCAGTTTTAGATTCCGATGCTTCACTTCCGGTTTACTGTATCCTTTGGACCTTCTTATTGACGATGAAACACAGAAATTGCATCCCAGTTTAATACAAAAGGCACAATGCGGACTTAAGTACTAGAGGACTGACACTCTAACTTTCTATGATTTGAACCTCTCCTGTGAGTCCAGTTTTAGATTCCGAAGCTTCACTTCAGGTTTACTGTATACCTTGCACCTTCTTAGTGACGATTAAATACAGAAATTGCATCCGAATTTAATACAAAAGGAACTTGCCGACTTAATGACAAGAGGACTGACACTCTCACTTTCTATGATTTGAACCTCTCCTGTGAGTCCAGTTTTAGATTCCGATACTTCACTTCATGTTTGCTGCATCCCTTGGACCTTGTTATTGACGATGAAACACAGAAATTGCATCCGAATTCAATAGAAAAGGCACAATGCCGACTTAAGTACAAGAGGACTGACACTCTCACTTGCTATGATTTGAACCACTCCTGTGAGGTGAGTGATAGATTCCGATGCTTCACTTCAGGTTTACTGTTTCCCTTGGACCTTCTTATTGACGATGAAAAACAGAAATTCCATCCGAATTTAATTCAAAAGGCTCAATACCGACTTAAGTACAAGAGGACTGACACTCTCACTTTCTATCATTTGAACCTCTCCTGTGAGTCCAGTTTTAGATTCCGATGCTTCACTTCAGGTTTACTGTATCCCTTGTACGTTCTTATTGACGATGAAACACAGAAATTGCATCCGAATTTAATACAAAAGACACAATACCGACTTAAGTACCAGAGGAGATGACACTCTAACACTCTATGATTTGAACCTCTCCTGTGAGTCAATTTTAGTTTCCGATGCTTCACTTCAAGTTTACTGTATCCCTTGGACCTTCATATTGACGATGAAACACAGAAATTGCATCCGATTTAAATACAAAAGGCACAATGCCGACTTAAGTACAAGAGGAGTGTCACTCTAACTCACTATGATTTGAATCTCTCCAGTGAGTCCAGTTTTAGATTCCGATGCTTCACTTCAGGTTTACTGTATCCCTTGGACCTTTTTATTGACGATGAAACACAGAAATTGCATCCGAAATTAATACAAAAGGCACAATGCCGACTTAAGTACAAGAGGGCTGACACTCTAACTTACTATGACTTGAACCTGTCCTGCGAGTCCAGTTTTAGATTCCGATGCTTCACTTCAGGTTTACTGTATTCCATGGGCCTTCTTATTGACGATGAAACACAGAGTTTGCTTCCGAAATTAATACACAAGGCACAATGCCGTCTTAAGTAAAAGAAGACTGACACTCTCACTTTCTATGATTTGAACCTCTCCTGTGAGTCCAGTATTAGATCCCGATGCTTCACTTCAGGTTTACTGTATCCTTTGGTCTTTCGTATTGCCGATGAAACACAGAAATTACATCCGAATTTAATACAAAAGGCACAATGCCGACTTAAGTACAAGAGGACTGACACTCTCACTTTCTATGATTTGAACCTCTCCTGTGAGTCCAGTTTTAGATTCCGATGCTTCACTTCACGTTTACTGTATCCCATGGACCTACTTATTGACGATGAAACACATAAATTGAATCCGAATTTAATAGAAAAGGCACAATGCCGACTCAAGTAAAAGAGGACTGATACACTAACTTTCAATGATTTGAACCACTCCTGTGAGTCCAGTTTTTGATTCCGATGCTTCACTTCAGGTTTACTCTATCCCTTGGACCTTTTTATTGACGAAGAAACACAGAATTTGCATCCGAATTTAATACAAAAGACACAATACCGACTTAAGTACAAGAGGAGTGACACTCTCACTTTCTATGATTTGAACCTCTCCTGTGAGTCCAGTTTTAGATTCCAATGCTTCACTTCAGGTTTACTCTATCCTTGGACCTTCTTATTGACGATGAAACACAGAAATTGCGTCCGAATTTAGTACAAAAGCACAATGCCGACTTAAGTAAAAGAGGACTGACACACTCACTTTCTATGATTTGAACCTCTCCTGTGAGTACAGTTTTAGATTCCGTTGCTTCACTTCAGGTTTACTGTATCCTTTGGACCTTCTTATTGACGATGAAACACAGAGTTTGCATCCGAATTTAATACAAAGGGCACGATGTCTACTTAAGTACAAGAGGACTGACACTCTAACTTTCTATGATCTGAACCTCTCCTTTGAGTCCAGTTTTAGATTCCGATGCTTCACTTCAGGTTCACTGTATACCCTTGCACCTTCTTATTGACGATGAAACACAGAAATTTCATCCGAATTTAATACAAAAGGCACAATGCCGACTTAAGTACAAGAGGACTGACACTCTAACTTTCTATGATCTGAACCTCTCCTTTGAGTCCAGTTTTTAGATTCCGATGCTTCACTTCAGGTTAACTGTATACCTTGTACTTTCTTATTGACGATGAAACTCAAAAATTGCATCGGAATTTAATACAAAGTTCACAATGCCGACATTAGTACAAGAGGACTGACACTCTCACTTTCTATGATTTGAACCTCTCCTGTGAGTCCAGTTTTAGATTTCGATGCTTCACTTCAGGTTTACTGTATCCCTTGGACCTTCTTATTGATGATGAAACACAGAAATTGCATCCGAATTTAATACAAAGGCACAATGCCGACTTAATTACAAGAGGACTGACACTCTAACTTCCTGTGATTTGGACCTCTCCTGTGAGTCCAGTTTTAGATTCCGATGCTTCACTTCAGATTTACTGTATACCTCGTACCTTCTTTTTGTCGATGAAACACAGAAATTGCATCCGAATTTAATACAAAAGGCACAATGCCGACTTAAGTACAAGAGGGCTGACACTCTAACTTTCTATGATTTGAACCTCTCCTGTGAGTCCAGTTTTAGAATCCGATGCTTCACTTCAGGTTTACTGTATAACTTGGACCTTCTTATTGACGATGAAACACAGAGTTTGCATCCGAATTTAATACAAAGGGCACAATGCCGACTCAAGTACAAGAGGACTGACACCTTAAATTTCTATGATTTCAAACTCTCCTGTGAGTCCAGTTTTAGATTCCGATGCTTCACTTTAGGTTTACTGTATACCTTGGACCTTCTTATTGACGATGAAACACAGAAATTGCATCCGAATTCAATACAAAAGGCACAATGCCGACATAAGTAAAAGAGGACTGACACTCTCACTTTCTATGATTTGAACTTCCCCTGTGAGTACGGTTTTAGATTCCGATGCTTCACTTCAGGTTTACTGTATCCTTTGGACCTTCTTATTGACCATGAAACACAGAGTTTGCAACCGAATTTAATACATAAGGCACAATGTCTACTTAAGTACAAGAGGACTGACACTTTAACTTTCTATGATCTGTACCTCTCCTTTGAGTCCAGTTTTAGATTACGATGCTTTACTTCAGGTTTACTGTATACCTCGCACCTTCTTATTGACGATGAAACACAGATATTGCATCCGAATTTAATACAAAATGCACAATGCCGACTCAAGTAAAAGAGGACTGATACACTAACTTTCAATGATTTGAACCACTCCTGTGAGTCCAGTTTTTGATTCCGATGCTTCACTTCAGGTTTACTCTATCCCTTGGACCTTTTTATTGACGATGACACACAGAATTTGCATCCGAATTTAATACAAAAGACACAATACCGACTTAAGTACAAGAGGAGTGACCCTCTCACTTCTATGATTTGAACCTCTCCTGTGAGTCCAGTTTTAGATTCCAATGCTTCACTTCAGGTTTACTGTATCCCTTGGACCTTCTTATTGATGATGAAACACAGAAATTGCATCCGAATTTAATACAAAGGCACAATGCCGACTTAATTACAAGAGGACTGACACTCTAACTTTCTATGATATGAACCTCTCCTGTGAGTCCAGTTTTAGATTCCGATGCTTCACTTCAGGTTTACTGTATCCTTTGGACCTTTTTATTGACGATGAAACACAGAATTTGCATCCGAATTTAATACGAAAGACACAATACCGACTTCAGTACAAGAGGAGTGACTCTCTAACTCTCTATGATTTGAACCTCTCCTGTCAATCCAGTTTTAGATTCCGATGCTTCACTTAAGTTTTACTGTATCCCTTGGACCTTCTTATTGACGAAGAAACACAGAGTTTGCATCCGAATTAAATACAAAAGGCGCAATGTCGACTTAAGTACAAGAGGGCTGACACTCATACTTTCTATGATTTGAACCTCTCCTGTGAGTCCAGTTGTAGAATCCGATGCTTCACTTCAGGTTTACTGTATAACTTGGACCTTCTTATTGACGATGAAACACACAGATTCCATCCGAATTTAATACAAAGGGTGCAATGCCGACTTAAGTACAAGAGGACTGACACCTTAACTTTCTATGATTTCAAACTCTTCTGTGAGTCCAGTTTTAGATTCCGATGCTTCACTTTAGGTTTACTGTATACCTTGGACCTTCTTATTGACGATGAAACACAGAAATTGCATCCGAATTTAATACGAAAGGCACAATGCCGACTTAAGTAAAAGGGGACTGACACACTCACTTTCTATGATTTGAACCTCTCCTGTGAGTACAGTTTTAGATTCCGTTGCTCCACTTCAGGTTTACTGTATCCTTTGGACCTTCTTATTGACGATGAAACACAGAGTTTGCATCCGAATTTAATACAAAAGGCACGATGTCTACTTAAGTACAAGAGGACTGACACTCTAACTTTCTATGATCTGAACCTCTCCTTTGAGTCCAGTTTTAGATTCCGATGTTCACTTTAGGTTCACTGTATACCTTGATCCTTCTTATTGACGATGGAACACAGAAATTGCATCGGAATGTAATACAGAAGGCACAATGCCGACATAAGTACAAGAAGACTGACACTCTAACTTTCTATGTGCTGAACCTCTCCTTTGAGTCCAGTTTTAGATTCAGATGCTTCACTTCAGGTTCACTGTATACCTTGCACCTTCTTATTGACGATGAAACACAAAAATTGCATCGGAATTTAATACAAAGTGCACAATGCCGACATAAGTACAAGAGGACTGACACTCTCACTTTCTATGATTTGAACCTCTCCTGTGAGTCCAGTTTTAGATTTCGATGCCTCACTTCAGGTTTCCAGTGTCCCTTGGACCTTTTTATTGTCGATGAAACACAGAGTTTGCATCCGAATTTAATACAAAAGGCACAATGCCGACTTAAGTACAAGAGGACTGACACTCTAATTTTCTATGATTTGAACCTCTCCTGTGAGTCCAATTTTAGATTCCGATGCTTCACTTCAGGTTTACTGTATCCCTTGGACCTTCTTATTGATGATGAAACACAGAAATTGCATCCGAATTTAATACAAAGGCACAATGCCGACTTAATTACAAGAGGACTGACACTCTAACTTCCTGTGATTTGGACCTCTCCTGTGAGTCCAGTTTTAGATTCCGATGCTTCACTTCAGATTTACTGTATACCTCGTACCTTCTTTTTTACGATGAAACACAGAAAATTGCATCCGAATTTAATACAAAAGGCACAATGCCGACTTAAGTACAAGAGGGCTGACACTCTAACTTTCTATGATTTGAACCTCTCCTGTGAGTCCAGTTTTAGAATCCGATGCTTCACTTCAGGTTTACTGTATAACTTGGACCTTCTTATTGACGATGAAACACAGAGTTTGCATCCGAATTTAATACAAAGGGCACAATGCCGACTTAAGTACAAGAGGACTGTCACCTTAACTTTCTATGATTTCAAACTCTCCTGTGAGTCCAGTTTTAGTTCCCGATGCTTCAATTTAGGTTTACTGTATACCTTGGACCTTGATATTGACGATGAAACACAGAAATTGCATCCGAATTTAATACAAAAGGCACAATGCCGACATAAGTAAAAGAGGACTGACACTCTCAATTTCTATGATTTGAACTTCCCCTGTGAGTACGGTTTTAGATGCCGATGCTTCACTTCAGGTTTACTGTATCCTTTGGACCTTCTTATTGACCATGAAACACAGAGTTTTGCAACCGAATTTAATACATAAGGCACAATGTCTACTTAAGTACAAGAGGACTGACACTCTAACTTTCTATGATCTGTACCTCTCCTTTGAGTCCAGTTTTAGATTACGATGCTTAACTTCAGGTTTACTGTATACCTCGCACCTTCTTATTGACGATGAAACACAGATATTGCATCCGAATTTAATACAAAAGGCACAATGCCGACTTAAGTACAAGAGGACTGACACTCTCACTTTCTATGATTTGACCCACTCCTGTGAGTCCAGTTGTAGATTCTGTTGCTTCACTTCAGGTTTACAGTATCAATTGGACCTTCTTATTTACGATGAAACACAGAAATTGCATCCGAATTTAATACAAAAGGCACAATGCCGACTTAAGTACAAGAGTACTGACACTCAAACATTCTACGATTTCAAACTCTCCTGTGAGTCCAGTTTTAGATTCCGATGCTTCACTTCAGGTTTACTGCATACCTTGGACCTTCTTATTGCCGAAGAAACACAGAAATTGCATCCGAATTTAATACAAAAGGCACAATGCTGTCTTAAGTAAAAGAGGACTGACACTATCACTTTCTATGATTTGAACGTCTCCTGTAAGTCTAGTTTTAGATTCCTATGCTTCACTTCAGGTTTACTGTATCCCTTGGACCTTCTTGTTGACGATGAAAAACAGAAATTGCATCCGAATTTAATACAAAAGGCACAATGCCGACTAAAGTACAAGAGGACTGACACTCTCACTTTCTATGATTTGAACCTCTCCTGTGAGTCCAGTTTTAGATTCCGATGCTTCACTTCAGGTTTACTGTATCCCTTACACCCTCTTATTGACGACGAAACACAGAGTTTGCATCCGAATTTAATACAAAATGCACAATGCCGAATCAAGTACAAGAGGACTGATACACTAACTTTCAATGATTTGAACCACTCGTGTGAGTCCAGTTTTTGATTCCGATGCTTCACTTCAGGTTTACTGTTTCCCATGGAACTTCTTATTGACGATGAAACAGAGTTTCCATCCTAATTTAATACAAATGGCACAATGCCGACTTAAGTACAAGAGGACTGACACTATAACTTTTTATGATTTGAACCTCTCCTTTGGGTCCAGTTTTAGATTCCGATGCTTCACTTCAGGTTGACTGTATCGGTTGGACCTTCTTATTGACGATGAAACACAGAGTTTGCAACCGAATTTAATACATAAGGCACAATGTCTACTTAAGTACAAGAGGACTGACACTCTAACTTTCTATGATCTGTACCTCTCCTTTGAGTCCAGTTTTTAGATTACGATGCTTAACTTCAGGTTTACTGTATACCTCGCACTTTCTTATTGACGATGAAACACAGAGTTTGCATCCGAATTTAATACAAAGGGCACAATGCCGACTTAAGTACAAGAGGACTGACACCTTAACTTTCTATGATTTCAAACTCTCCTGTGAGTCCAGTTTTATTTTTCCGATGCTTCACTTTAGGTTTACTGTATACCTTGGACCTTCATATTGACGATGAAACACAGAAATTGCATCCGAATTTAATACAAAAGGCACAATGCCGACATAAGTAAAAAGAGGACTGACACTCTCAATTTCTATGATTTGAACTTCCCCTGTGAGTACGGTTTTAGACTCCGATGCTTCACTTCAGGTTTACTGTATCCTTTGGACCTTCTTATTGACCATGAAACACAGAGTTTACAACCGAATTTAATACATAAGGCACAATGTCTACTTAAGTACAAGAGGACTGACACTCTAACTTTCTATGATCTGTACCTCTCCTTTGAGTCCAGTTTTAGATTACGATGCTCAACTTCAGGTTTACTGTATACCTCGCACCTTCTTATTGACGATGAAACACAGATATTGCATCCGAATTTAATACAAAAGGCACAATGCCGACTTAAGTACAAGAGGACTGACACTCTCACTTTCTATGATTTGACCCACTCCTGTGAGTCCAGTTGTAGATTCTGTTGCTTCACTTCAGGTTTACAGTATCAATTGGACCTTCTTATTTACGATGAAACACAGAAATTGCATCCGAATTCAATACAAAAGGCACTATGCCAACTTAAGTACACGGGTACTCACACTCTAACTTTCTATGATTTGAACCTTTCGTGTGAGTCCAGTTTGAGATTCCGATGCGTCACTTCAGGTTTACAGTATCCCTTGGACCTTCTTATTGACGATGAAGCACAGAAATTGCATCTGAATTTAATACAAAAGGCACAATGCCGTCATAAGTACAATAGGACTGACACTCTAACTTTCTATGATTTGAACCTCTCCTGTGAGTCCAGTTTTAGATTCCGATGCTTCACTTCAGGTTTACTGTATACCTCGGACCATCTTATTGACGATGAAACACAGAAATTGCATCCGAATTCAATACAAAAGTTCAATGCCGACTGAAGTACAAGAGGACTGACACTCTAACTTACTATGATTCGAACCTCTCCTGTGAGTCCAGTTTTAGATTCCGATGCTTCACTTCCGGTTTACTGTATCCTTTGGACCTTCTTATTGACGATGAAACACAGAAATTGCATCCCAGTTTAATACAAAAGGCACAATGCGGACTTAAGTACTAGAGGACTGACACTCTAACTTTCTATGATTTGAACCTCTCCTGTGAGTCCAGTTTTAGATTCCGAAGCTTCACTTCAGGTTTACTGTATACCTTGCACCTTCTTATTGACGATTAAATACAGAAATTGCATCCGAATTTAATACAAAAGGAACTTGCCGACTTAATGACAAGAGGACTGACACTCTCACTTTCTATGATTTGAACCTCTCCTGTGAGTCCAGTTTTAGATTCCGATACTTCACTTCATGCTTGCTGCATCCCTTGGACCTTGTTATTGACGATGAAACACAGAAATTGCATCCGAATTCAATAGAAAAGGCACAATGCCGACTTAAGTACAAGAGGACTGACACTCTCACTTGCTATGATTTGAACCACTTCTGTGAGTTGAGTGATAGATTCCGATGCTTCACTTCAGGTTTACTGTTTCCCTTGGACCTTCTTATTGACGATGAAATACAGAAATTCCATCCGAATTTAATTCAAAAGGCTCAATACCGACTTAAGTACAAGAGGACTGATACTCTCACTTTCTATCATTTGAACCTCTCCTGTGAGTCCAGTTTTAGATTCCGATGCTTCACTTCAGGTTTACTGTATCCCTTGTACGTTCTTATTGACGATGAAACACAGAAATTGCATCCGAATTTAATACAAAAGACACAATACCGACTTAAGTACCAGAGGAGTGACACTCTAACACTCTATGATTTGAACCTCTCCTGTGAGTCAATTTTAGTTTTCCGATGCTTCACTTCAAGTTTACTGTATCCCTTGGACATTCATATTGACGATGAAACACAGAAAATTGCATCCGATTTTAATACAAAAGGCACAATGCCGACTTAAGTACAAGAGGAGTGTCACTCTAACTCACTACGATTTGAACCTCTCCAGTGAGTCCAGTTTTAGATTCCGATGCTTCACTTCAGGTTTACTGTATCCCTTGGACCTTCTTATTGACGATGAAACACAGAAATTGCATCCGTATTTAGTACAAAAGGCACAAAGCCGACTTAAGTAAAAGAGGACTGACACTCTAACTCTCTATGAATTGGACCACTCCTGTGAGTCCAGTTTTAGATTCCGATGCTTCACTTCAGGTTTTACTGTATCCCTTGGACATTTTTATTGACGATGAAACACAGAAATTGCATCCGAAATTAATACAAAAGGCACAATGCCGACTTAAGTACAAGAGGGGCTGACACTCTAACTTACTATGACTTGAACCTCTCCTGCGAGTCCAGTTTTAGATTCCGATGCTTCACTTCAGGTTTACTGTATTCCATGGGCCTTCTTATTGACGATGAAACACAGAGTTTGCTTCCGAAATTAATACACAAGGCACAATGCCGTCTTAAGTAAAAGAGGACTGACACTCTCACTTTCTATGATTTGAACCTATCCTGTGAGTCCAGTATTAGATCCCGATGCTTCACTTCAGGTTGTATCCTTTGGTCTTTCGTATTGACGATGAAACACAGAATTTACATCCGAATTTAATACAAAAGGCACAATGCCGACTTAAGTACAAGAGGACTGACACTCTCACTTTCTATGATTTGAACCTCTCCTGTGAGTCCAGTTTTAGATTCCGATGCTTCACTTCAGGTTTACTGTATCCCATGGACCTTCTTATTGACGATGAAACACATAAATTGAATCCGAATTTAATAGAAAAGGCACAATGCCGACTTAAGTACAAGAGGACTGACACTCTCACTTGCTATGATTTGAACCACTCCTGTGAGTTGAGTGATAGATTCCGATGCTTCACTTCAGGTTTACTGTTTCCCTTGGACCTTCTTATTGACGATGAAAAACAGAAATTCCATCCGAATTTAATTCAAAAGGCTCAATACCGACTTAAGTACAAGAGGACTGACATTCTCACTTTCTATCATTTGAACCCCTCCTGTGAGTCAGTTTTAGATTCCGATGCTTCACTTCAGGTTTACTGTATCCCTTGTACGTTCTTATTGACGATGAAACACAGAAATTGCATCCCAATTTAATACAAAAGACACAATACCGACTTAAGTACCAGAGGAGTGACACTCTAACACTCTATGATTTGAACCTCTCCTGTGAGTCAATTTTAGTTTCCGATGCTTCACTTCAAGTTTACTGTATCCCTTGGACCTTCATATTGACGATGAAACACAGAAATGGCATCCGATTTTAATACAAAAAGCACAATGCCGACTTAAGTACAAGAGGAGTGTCACTCTAACTCACTATGATTTGAACCTCTCCAGTGAGTCCAGTTTTAGATTCCGATGCTTCACTTCAGGTTTACTGTATCCCTTGGACTTTCTTATTGACGATGAAACACAGAAATTGCATCCGTATTTAGTACAAAAGGCACAAAGCCGACTTAAGTAAAAGAGGACTGACACTCTAACTCTCTATGAATTGGACCACTCCTGTGAGTCCAGTTTTAGATTCCGATGCTTCACTTCAGGTTTACTGTATCCCTTGGACCTTTTTATTGACGATGAAACACAGAAATTGCATCCGAATTTAATACAAAAGGCACAATACCGACTTAAGTACAAGAGGAGTGACACTCTTACTCTCTTTGATTTGAACCTCTTCTTTGAGTCCAGTTTTAGATTCCGATGCTTCACTTCAGGTTTTTTGTATCCCTTGGACCTTCTTATTGACGACGAAACACAGAAATTGTTTCCGAATTTTATACAAACGGCACAATGCCGTCTTAAGTACAAGAGGACTGACACTCTAACTTTCTATGATTTGAACCTCTCCTGTGAGTCCAGTTTTAGATTCCGATGATTCACTTCAGGTTTACTGTATACCTTGCACATTCTTATTCAAGATGGAACACAGAAATTCAATCCGAATTTAATACAAAAAGCATAAAGCCGACTTAAGTACAAGAGGACTGGCACTCTCACTTTCTATGATTTGAACCTCTCCTGTGAGTCCAGTTTTAGATTCCGATGCTTCACTTCAGGTTTACTGGATCCCTTGGACCTTGTTATTGACGATGAAACACAGAAAATGCATCCGAATTTAATACAAAAGGCACAATGCCGACATAAGTACAAGAGGGCTGACACTCTCACTTTCTATGATTTGAACCTCTCCTGTGAGTCCAGTTTTAGATTCCGATGCTTCACTTCAGGTTTACTGTATAACTTGGACCTTCTTATTGACGATGAAACACCTAGTTTGCATCCGAATTTAATACAAAGGGCACAATGCCGACTTAAGTACAAGAGGACTGACACCTTAACTTTCTATGATTTCAAACTCTCCTGTGAGTCCAGTTTTAGATTCCGATGCTTCACTTTAGGTTTACTGTATACCTTGGACCTTCTTATTGACGATGAAACACAGAAATTGCATCCGAATTTAATAGAAAAGGCACAATGCCGACTTAAGTACAAGAGGACAGACATTCTCACTTTCTATGGTTTGAACCACTCCTGTGAGTGCAGTTTTAGATTCCGATACTTCACTTCATGTTTGCTGCATCCCTTGGACCGTGTTATTGACGATGAAACACAGAAATTGCATCCGAATTTAATAGAAAAGGCACAATGCCGTCATAAGTACAATAGGACTGACACTCTAACTTTCTATGATTTGAACCTCTCCTGTGAGTCCAGTTTTAGATTCCGATGCTTCACTTCAGGTTTACTGTATCCCATGGACCTTCTTATTGACGATGAAACACATAAATTGAATCCGAATTTAATAGAAAAGGCACAATGCCGACTTAAGTACAAGAGGACTGACACTCTCACTTGCTATGATTTGAACCACTCCTGTGAGTTGAGTGATAGATTCCGATGCTTCACTTCAGGTTTACTGTTTCCTTGGATCTTCTTATTGACGATGAAAAACAGAAATTCCATCCGAATCTAATTCAAAAGGCTCAATACCGACTTAAGTACAAGAGGACTGACACTCTCACTTTCTATCATTAGAACCTCTCCTGTGAGTCCAGTTTTAGATTCCGATGCTTCACTGCAGGTTTACTGTATCCCTTGTACATTCTTATTGAGGATGAAACACAGAAATTGCATCCAAATTTAATACAAAAGACACAATACCGACTTAAGTACCAGAGGAGTGACACTATAACACTCTATGATTTGAACCTCTCCTGTGAGTCAATTTTAGTTTCCGATGCTTCACTTCAAGTTTACTGTATCACTTGGAATTTCATATTGACGATGAAACACAGAAATTGCATCCGATTTTAATACAAAAGGCACAATGCCGACTTAAGTACAAGAGGAGTGTCACTCTAACTCATTATGATTTGAACCTCTCCAGTGAGTCCAGTTTTAGATTCCGATGCTTCACTTCAGGTTTACTGTATCCCTTGGACCTTCTTATTGACGATGAAACACAGAAATTGCATCCGTATTTAGTACAAAAGGCACAAAGCCGACTTAAGTAAAAGAGGACTGACACTCTAACTCTCTATGAATTGGACCACTCCTGTGAGTCCAGTTTTGGATTCCGATGCTTCACTTCAGGTTTACTGTATCCCTTGGACCTTTTTATTGACGATGAAACACAGAGATTGCATCCGAATTTAATACAAAAGGCACAATACCGACTTAAGTACAAGAGGAGTGACACTCTTACTCTCTTTGATTTGAACCTCTTCTTTGAGTGCAGTTTTAGATTCCGATGCTTCACTTCAGGTTTTTTGTATCCCTTGGACCTTCTTATTGACGACGAAACACAGAAATTGTTTCTGAATTTTATACAAACGGCACAATGCCGTCTTAAGTACAAGAGGACTGACACTCTAACTTTCTATGATTTGAACCTCTCCTGTGAGTCCAGTTTTAGATTCCGATGCTTCACTTCAGGTTTACTGTATACCTTGCACATTCTTATTCACGATGAAACACAGCAATTCAATCCGAATTTAATACAAAAAGCATAAAGACGACTTAAGTACAAGAGGACTGGCACTCTCACTTTCTATGATTTGAACCTCTCCTGTGAGTCCAGTTTTAGATTCCGATGCTTCACTTCAGGTTTACTGGATCCCTTGGACCTTCTTAATGACGATGAAACACAGAAAATGCATCCGAATTTAATACAAAAGGCACAATGCCGACATAAGTACAAGAGGGCTGACACTCTCACTTTCTATGATTTGAACCTCTCCTGTGAGTCCAGTTTTAGATTCCGATGCTTCACTTCAGGTTTACTGTATACCTTGGACCTTCTTATTGACGATGAAACACAGAAATTGCATCCGAATTTAATACAAAAGGCACAATGCCGACATAAGTAAAAGAGGACTGACACTCTCACTTTCTATGATTTGAACCTCTCCTGTGAGTACGGTTTTAGATTCCGATGCTTCACTTCAGGTTTACTGTATCCTTTGGACCTTCTTATTGACGATGAAACACAGAGTTTGCAACCGAATTTAATACATAAGGCACAATGGCTACTTAAGTACAAGAGGACTGACACTCTAACTTTCTATGATCTGTACCTCTCCTTTGAGTCCAGTTTTAGATTACGATGCTTTACTTCAGGTTTACTGTATACCTCGCACCTTCTTATTGACGATGAAACACAGATATTGCATCCGAATTTAATACAAAATGCACAATGCCGACTTAAGTACAAGAGGACTGACACTCTCACTTTCTATGATTTGACCCTCTCCTGTGAGTCCAGTTGTAGATTCTGATGCTTCACTTCAGGTTTACAGTATCAATTGGACCTTCTTATTTACGATGAAACACACAAATTGCATCCGAATTTAATACAAAAGGCACAATGCCGACCTAATTACAAGAGGACTGACACTCAAAACATTCTACGATTTCGAACTTTCCTGTGAGTCCAGTTTTAGATTCCGATGCTTCACTTCAGGTTTACTGTATTCGTTGGACCTTCTTATTGACGAAGAAACACAGAAATTGCATTCGAATTAAATACAAAAGGCACAATGCCGACTAAAGTACAAGAGGATTGACACTTTCACTTTCTATGATTTGAACCTCTCCTGTGAGTCCAGTTTTAGATTCCGATGCTTCACTTCAGGTTTACTGTATACCTTGCACATTCTTATTCACGATGAAACACAGAAATTCAATCCGAATTTAATACAAAAAGCATAAAGCCAACTTAAGTACAAGAGGACTGCCACTCTCACTTTCTATGATTTGAACCTCTCCTGTGAGTCCAGTTTTAGATTTCGATGCTTCACTTCAGGTTTACTGGATCCCTTGGACCTTCTTATTGACGATGAAACACAGAAAATGCATCCGAATTTAATACAAAAGGCACAATGCCGACATAAGTACAAGAGTGCTGACACTCTCACTTTCTATGATTTGAACCTCTCCTGTGAGTCCAGTTTTAGATTCCGATGCTTCACTTCAGGTTTACTGTATAACTTGGACCTTCTAATAGACGATGAAACACAGAGTTTGCATCCGAATTTAATACAAAGGGCACAATGCCGACTTAAGTACAAGAGGACTGACACCTTAACTTTCTATGATTTCAAACTCTCCTGTGAGTCCAGTTTTAGATTCCGATGCTTCACTTTAGGTTTACTGTATACCTTGGACCTTCTTATTGACGATGAAACACAGAAATTGAATCCGATTTTAATACAAAAGGCACAATGCCGACTTAAGTACAAGAGGACTGACACTCAAACATTCTACGATTTCAAACCCTCCTGTGAGTCCAGTTTTAGATTCCTATGCTTCACTTCAGGTTTACTGTATTCCTTGGACCTTCTTATTGACGAAGAAACACAGAAATTGCATCCGAATTTAATACAAAAGGCACAATGCTGACTTAAGTACAAGAGGACTGACACTCTCACTTTCTATGATTTGAACCTCTCCTGTCAGTCCAGTGATAGATTCCGATGCTTCACTTCAGGTTTACTGTATTCCTTGGGACTTCTTATTGACGATGAAACACAGATATTAGATCTGAATTTAATACAAAAGGCACAATGCCGACTTAAGTACAAGAGGACTGACACTCTTACTTTCTGAGATTTGAACCTCTCCTGTGAGTCCAGTTTTAGATTCCGATGCTTCACTTCAGGTTTACTGTATCCCTTCACCCTCTTATTGACGATGAAACACAGAGTTTGCCACCGAATTTAATACAAAAGTCACAATGCCGACTCAAGTACAAGAGGACTGATACACTAACATTCTATGATTTGAACCTCTTCTGTGAGTCCAGTTTTTGATTCCGATGCTTCACTTCAGGTTTGCTGTATCCCTTACACCCTCTTATTGACGATGGAACACAGAGTTTGCATCCGAATTTAATACAAAAGACACAATACCGACATAAGTACAAGAGGAGTGACACTCTAACATTCTATGATTTGAACCTCTCCTGTGAGTCCAGTTTTAGATTCCGATGCTTCACTTCAGGTATACTGTATCCCTTGGACCTTCATATTGACCATGAAATACAGAAATTGCATCCGAATTTAATAGAAAAGGCACAATGCCGACTTAAGTACAAGAGGACTGACACTATAACTTTCTATGATTTGAACCTCTCATTTGGGTCCAGTTTTAGATTCCGATGCTTCACTTCAGGTTGACTGTATCGGTTGGACCTTCTTATTGACGATGAAACACAGAAATTGCATCCGAATTCAATACAAAAGGCACTATGCCAACTTAAGTTCAAGCTTACTCACACTCTAACTTTCTATGATTTGAACCTTTCGTGTGAGTCCAGTTTTAGATTCCGATGCCTCACTTCAGGTTTACAGTATCCCTTGGACCTTCTTTTTGACGATGAAGCACAGAAATTGCATCTGAATTTAATACAAAAGGCACAATGCCGTCATAAGTACAATAGGACTGACACTCTAACTTTCTATGATTTGAACCTCTCCTGTGAGTCTAGTTTTAGATTCCGATGCTTCACGTCAGGTTTACTGTATACCTCGGACCATCTTATTGACGATGAAACACAGAAATTGCATCCGAATTCAATACAAAAGGTTCAATGCCGACTGAAGTACAAGAGGACTGACACTCTAACTTACTATGATTCTAACCTCTCCTGTGAGTCCAGTTTTAGATTCCGATGCTTCACTTCCGGTTTACTGTATCCTTTGGACCTTCTTATTGACGATGAAACACAGACATTGCATCCCAGTTTAATACAAAAGGCACAATGCGGACTTTAGTACTAGAGGACTGACACTCTAACTTTCTATGATTTGAACCTCTCCTGTGAGTCCAGTTTTAGATTCCGAAGCTTCACTTCAGGTTTACTGTATACCTTGCACCTTCTTATTGACGATGAAATACAGAAATTGCATCCGAATTTAATACAAAAGGAACTTGCCGACTTAAGGACAAGAGGACTGACACTCTCACTTTCTATGATTTGAACCTCTCCTGTGAGTCCAGTTTTAGATTCCGATACTTCACTTCATGTTTGCTGCATCCCTTGGACCTTGTTATTGACGATGAAACACAGAAATTGCATCCGAATTTAATAGAAAAGGCACAATGCCGACTTAAGTAGAAGAGGACAGACACTCTCACTTTCTATGGTTTGAACCACTCCTGTGAGTGCAGTTTTAGATTCCGATGCTTCACTTCAGGTTTTCTGTATACCTTGGACCTTCTTATTGACGATGAAACACAGAAATTGCATCCGAATATAGTACAAAAGGCACTATGCCGGCATAACTACAAGAGGACTGTCAGTCTCACTATCTATGATTTGAACCTCTATTGTGAGTCCCGTTTTAGATTCCGATGCTTCACTTCAGGTTTACTGTATCCCTTGGACCTTCATATTGACCATGAAATACAGAAATTGCATCCGAATTTAATAGAAAAGGCACAATGCCGACTTAAGTACAAGAGGACTGACACTATAACTTTCTATGATTTGAACCTCTCATTTGGGTCCAGTTTTAGATTCCGATGCTTCACTTCAGGTTGACTGTATCGGTTGGACCTTCTTATTGACGATGAAATACAGAAATTGCATCCGAATTTAATACAAAAGGAACTTGCCGATATAAGGACAAGAGGACTGACACTCTCACTTTCTATGATTTGAACCTCTCCTGTGAGTCCAGTTTTAGATTCCGATACTTCACTTCACGTTTGCTGCATCCCTTGGACCTTGTTATTGACGATGAAACACAGAAATTGCATCCGCATTCAATAGAGAAGGCACAATGCCGACTTAAGTACAAGAGGACTGACACTCTAACGTTCTATGATTTGAACCTCTCCTGTGAGTCCAGTTTTAGATTCCGATGCTTCTCTTTAGGTTTACTGTGAACCTTGGGCCTTCTTATTGACGATGAAACACAGAGTTTGCTTCCGAAATTAATACACAAGGCACAATGCCGACTTAAGTAAAAGAAGACTGACACTATCACTTTCTATGATTTGAACCTCTCCTGTGAGTCCAGTATTAGATCCCGATGCTTCACTTCAGGTTTACTGTATCCTTTGGTCTTTCGTATTGACGATGAAACACAGAAATTACATCCGAATTTAATACAAAAGGCACAATGCCGACTTAAGTACAAGAGGACTGACACTCTCACTTTCTATGATTTGAACCTCTCCTGTGAGTCCAGTTTTAGATTCCGATGCTTCACTTCAGGTTTACTGTATCCCATGGACCTTCTTATTGACGATGAAACACATAAATTGAATCCGAATTTAATAGAAAAGGCACAATGCCGACTTAAGTACAAGAGGACTGACACTCTCACTTGCTATGATTTGAACCACTCCTGTGAGTTGAGTGATAGATTCCGATGCTTCACTTCAGGTTTACTGTTTCCCTTGGACCTTCTTATTGACGATGAAAAACAGAAATTCCATCCGAATTTAATTAAAAAGGCTCAATACCGACTTAGGTACAAGAGGACTGACACTCTCACTTTCTATCATTTGAACCTCTCCTGTGAGTCCAGTTTTAGATTCCGATGTTTCACTTCAGGTTTACTGTATCCCTTGTACGTTCTTATTGACGATGAAACACAGAAATTGCATCCGAATTTAATACAAAAGACACAATACCGACTTAAGTACCAGAGGAGTGACACTCTAACACTGTATGATTTGAACCTCTCCTGTGAGTCAATTTTAGTTTCCGATGCTTCACTTCAAGTTTACTGTATCCCTTGGACCTTCATATTGACGATGAAACACAGAAATTGCATCCGATTTTAATACAAAAGGCACAATGCCGACTTAAGTACAAGAGGAGAGTCACTCTAACTCACTATGGTTTGAACCTCTCCAGTGGGTCCAGTTTTAGATTCCGATGCTTCACTTCAGGTTTACTGTATCCCTTGGACCTTCTTATTGACGATGAAACACAGAAATTGCATCCGTGTTTAATACAAAAGGCACAAAGCCGACTTAAGTAAAAGAGGACTGACACTCTAACTCTCTATGAATTGGACCACTCCTGTGAGTCCAGTTTTAGATTCTGATGCTTCACTTCAGGTTTACTGTATCCCTTGGACCTTTTTATTGACGATGAAACACAGAAATTGCATCCGAATTTAATACAAAAGGCACAATACCGACTTAAGTACAAGAGGAGTGACACTCTTACTCTCTATGATTTGAACCTCTTTTTTGAGTCCAGTTTTAGATTCCGATGCTTCACTTCAGGTTTTTTGTATCCCTTGGACCTTCTTATTGACGACGAAACACAGAAATTGTTTCCGAATTTTATACAAACGGCACAATGCCGTCTTAAGTACAAGAGGACTGACACTCTAACTTTCTATGATTTGAACCTCTCCTGTGAGTCCAGTTTTAGATTCCGATGCTTCACTTCAGGTTTACTGTATACCTTGCACATTCTTATTCACGATGAAACACATAAATTCAATCCGAATTTAATACAAAAAGCATAAAGCCGAGTTAAGTACAAGAAGACTGGCACTCTCACTTTCTATGATTTGAACCTCTTCTGTGAGTCCAGTTTTAGATTCCGATGCTTCACTTCAGGGTTACTGGATCCCTTGGACCTTCTTATTGACGATGAAACACAGAAAATGCATCTGAATTTAATACAAAAGGCACAATGCCGACATAAGTACAAGAGGAATCACACTCTCACTTTCTATGATTTGAACCTCTCCTGTGAGTCCAGTTTTAGATTCCGATGCTTCACTTCAGGTTTACTGTATCACTTGGTCCTTCTTATTGACGATGAAACACAGAGTTTGCATCCGAATTTAACACAAAAGGCACAATGCCGACTTAAGTACAAGTGGACTGACACTCTAATTTTCTATGATTTGTGCCTCTCCTGTGGGTCAAGTTTTACATTCCGGTGCTTCACTTCAGGTTTACTGTTTACCTTGCACCTTCTTATTGACGATGAAACACAAAAATTGCATCCGAATTTAATACAAAAGGCACAAAGCCGACTTCAGTACAAGAGGACTGACACTATAACTTTCTATGATTTGAACCTCTCCTGTGGGTCCAGTTTTAGATTCCGATGCTTCACTTCAGGTTGACTGTATCCGTTGGACCTTCTTATTGACGATGAAACACAGACATTGCATCCGAATTCAATACAAAAGGCACAATGCCGACTTAAGTACAAGGGTACTCACACTCTAACTTTCTATAATTTGAACCACTCCTGTGAGTCCAGTTTTAGATTCCGATACTTCACTTCATGTTTGCTGCATCCCTTGGACCTTCTTATTGACGATGAAACACAGAAATTGCATCCGAATTTAATAGAAAAGGCACAATGCCGGCATAACTACAAGAGGACTGTCAGTCTCACTATCTATGAATTCAACCTCTATTGTGAGTCCCGTTTTAGAATCCGATGCTTCACTTCAGGTTTACTGTATACCTTGCACCTTCTTATTGACGATGAAACACAGATATTGCATCCGAATTTAATACAAAACGCACAATGCCTACCTAAGTACAAGAGGACTGACACTCTAACTGTCTATGATTTGAACCTCTCCTGTGAGTCCAGATTTAGATTCCGATGCTTCACTTCAGGTTTACTGTATCCCTTGGACCTTCTTATTGCCGATGAAACATAGAAATTGCATCCAAATTTAATACAAAAGGCACAATGCCGACTTAAGTACAAGAGCACTGACAGTCTAACTGTCTATGATTTGAACCTCTCCCGTGAGTCCAGTTTTAGATTCCGATGTTTCATTTCAGGTTTACTGTATACCTTGGACCTTCTTACTCACGATGGAAACAGAAATTGAATCCGAATTCAATACAAAAGGCACAATGCCGACTTAAGTACAAGACGACTGACACTCTAACTTTCTATGATTTCAACCTATCCTGTGAGTCCATTTTAAAAATTCGATGTTTCACCTCTGGTTTTCTGTATACCTTGGACCTTCCTATTGTCGATGAAACACAGAAATTACTTCCGAATTAAATTCAAAAGTCACAATGCCGACTTAAGTACAAGAGGACTGACACTCTAACGTTCTATGATTTGAACCTCTCCTGTGAGTCCAGTTTTAGATTCCGATGCTTCTCTTTAGGTTTACTGTGTACCTTGGACCTTCTTATTGACGATGAAGCACTGAAATTGTATCGAAATTAAATTCAAAAGGCACTATGCCGAGTTAAGTACAAGAGGACTGACACTCTAACTCACTATGTTCTAATCCTTTCCTGTGAGTCCAGTTTTAGATTCCCATGCTTCACATCAGGTTAACTGTATACCTCGGACCTTCTTATTGACGATGAAACACAGAAATTGCATCCAAATTTAATACAAAAGGCACAATGCCGACTTAAGTACAAGAGGGCTGACACTCTAACTTACTATGACTTGAACCTCTCCTGCGAGTCCAGTTTTAGATTCCGATGCTTCACTTCAGGTTTACTGTATTCCTTGGACCATCTTATTGACGATGAAACACAGAATTTGCATCCGAATTTAATACAAAAAGCACAATGCCGACTTAAGTACAAGGGGACTGATACTCTAACTTTCTATGATTTCAACCTCTCCTGTGAGTCCAGTTTTAGATTCCGATGCGTCACTTCAGGTTTACTGCATCCCTTGGGTCTTCTTATTGACGATGAAACACAGAGTTTGCATCCGAAATTAATACATAAGGCACAATGCCGACTTAAGTAAAAGAAGA